>NW_006921775.1:2681433-2685966 GCF_000298275.1 Orycteropus afer afer
TATATACACACACACACACACACACACACACACACACACATACGTATATGCATGTATATGTATATATGTGTATATAATGTCCATACAATTTGAGGGACTGATACAACTCTTATTAATCAATAGGTCCTCTTTTTCTCTTTCTTCCCCCTTGCAATTTAATTGTTGGAGAGTCTGGGTCATTTGTCTTGCAGAGTTAATGATGCTTAGGATTTTGTTGGTTGTATTCACATGGTATAAGGAGCTCTAATGGCTCAATGGTTAAAACACTTGGCTGCTATCAAAATGTTGGTGGTTCAAACCCACCAGCTACTTCACATGATGAAAGATCTGGAAACCTGTTCCTATGAATATCACAACCTAGGAAACCCTGTGGGGCAGTTCTGCTCTGCCACTCTGTCATATGGGATCACTACATGTCAGACACTACTCAACAGCCCCTAACAACAGCATTCACATGGTTTAGTTTAACAAGTTGTTTTGTCCCTTGTATTTCTTATAAACTGGTAGGTAGACTCAGAGGCTTAATCATATTTAGGTTAGATTTTTTTTTTTTTGTAAGACCACTTTGTAGGTGGTGTACTTGCTTCAGGATGCAGGCAGCTTCAGATTGTTTCTCTTCTTTTAATGTTGGCAGCCACTGATGCTCATTGCCTAGATCTATGAATTCATTGTGGGAAGCAAACTGTTGATATACTGATTTTATCATTCTTCTTTATTAGCTAGATTACTTCTGTGAGTAGCTAATTCTCTTCATCAACTCTGCAGTTACCCTGAGGGATCATTCATTTAGGAAAAGCAAGATAAATCCTTGATTGTTCCCCATTTCACCAGTTTTAAAGATAATTGGTTGGTTCATTTGTACCCTCCAATGGTGACTAAATGGCTTCATTTTGATATTTATGAACTCAGAGATTTAAAGATGTTTTGGTATGTATTAATATATTACCCACCACTCATCTCTGTTTGTCATACTTATGTGTCACTGTGATGCTGGAAGCTATGCCACCAGTATGTCAAATACCACAAGGATCACTCACAGTGGACAGATTTCAGTGGAGCTTCCAGACTGACAGGCTAAGAAGGAGGACCTGAAGATCTACTTCTAAAATAATTGGCTAGTGAAAACCTTATGAATAGCAATAGTGTATTGGTATAATGCCAGAAGATGAGTCCCTCAGTTGGAAGACACTCAAAATACGAGTGGGGAGGAGCTTCCTCCTCAAAGTACAGTTAACCTTAATGATGTGGATGGAATAAAAGCCTTTGGGACTTTCACTGGCTGATGTGGCATGACTCAAAATAAGAAGAAATAGCTGCAAACATCATTAGTAATGGGAATGTGGAATATACAAAATGTAAACCTTGGAAAATTGGAAGTTGCCAAAATTGAAATGTAACACTAGCAGGTAGATATGCTAGGCGTTAGTGAGCTGAAATGGATTGGTATTGGCCATTTTGAATTAGACAATGTTATGGTCTACTATCCCGGGAAGGACAAATTAAAGATGAACAATATTGTATTCACTGTCAAAAAGAACATTTCTAAATCTATCAGGATGTACAACAATTATCAGCGACAGGATAATATACATATGCCTACAAGGAAGACCAATTAATATGACTATTATTAAAATTTACACACCAACCCCTCATACCAAAGATAAAGAAATGGAAGATTTTTTTTTTTTACCAACTTTTGCCTTATAAAATTGATTAACCATGCAATTAAGATGCATTGATGATTACTGGTGATTGGAATGTAAAAGATTGAAACAAACCAGAAAGATCAGTAGTTGGAAAATATGGTGTTGGTAATAGAAATGCTGTTGGAGATGTCACAATAGAATTTTGCAAGACCCATTACCTATTTACTGGAAATACCTTTTGTCAACAATATGAATGATGACTATACATGTGGACCTCCTAAGATGGAATACACAATAATCAAATACACTACACTTGTGAAAAAGTTGATGGAGTAGCTCAATATCATTAGTCAGAATAAGGCTGAACAAGGTCAAAACAAGAAGAACATGAAAGCTCAAGTTGAAGCCAAAGAAAATTAAAGCAAGTCCGTGAGAAAGTATATTCCACCTGAATTTAGAGACTATCTCAAGAATACATTTGATGCATTGAACACTAACGACCAAAGACCAGACAAGTTGTGGGATGAAATCAAGGACATCATACATGAAGAAAGCAAAAGATTATTAAAAAGACAGGAAAAGAAGAAAAGACCAAAATGGATTTCAGAGGACTCAGAAACTTGCAGTAAAATATGTAGTAGCTAAGCCACTCCTTGGAAGGAAGATGGGGCAATCTACTTCCGTAGTGATACCGCCTCGGAAACCCAAGGAGGGGTCGCTATGAGTCGGGTCCGACTTGACGGCACATAACAACAACAACAACAACAAGGCCAAAGAAAGAAATGATGAAGTATAAGACCTGGAACAGAATTCAAAGAGAAGCTCAAGAAGACAAAGTATTATAATGAAATGTGCAAAAATCTGGAGTTAGAAAAACAAAAGGAAAGAACATGTTCAACATTTCTTAAGCTGAAAGAACTGAAGGAAAAATTCAAGCCTTGAGCTGCAATTCTGAAGGATTCTATGGGCAAAATAGTGAATGATACAGGAAGCATCAAAGAAAGATGTAAGTCACCATACCAAAAAGCACTGGTCAACATTCAGTCATTTCAGGAGAGAGTGTGTGATCAAGAACTGATGACAGTGAAGGAAGAAAGCCAAGCTGCACAGAAAGCATTGGCGAAAAACAAGGCTCCTGGAATTAATGGAATACCGATTGAGATGTTCCAACAAATGGATGCAACACTGGAAGTACTCACTTGATGTAGTAGTTAAGGTTATGTGTCACCTTGGCTGGGAAGCTGGATGTAGTTATTCTCCATGATGACACTGGCAATCAACTCCATGGTGTAATCTGCTGTGAGCAGCTGAGTGGCTGCCTTAGGGATGTGGTCTGTTTCTAGCACATAAAAAGCTTTGTGAAAGGTCTCTGAGCCTTTTGACATGCTTGTACCTTGGATTTAGGTGAGTCTTCATTCAGCAGCCTGCCATGTTTCCTGCTGATCTTGGGATTTGAACTAGTGGCCTGCCGTGTTGCTTGATAATCTTGGGACCGTGCCATTTTACTTGTCAATGCTGAGTTTGTCAGCTTCAGCATCCAGCAGCTGCCTGAGTTAAGAGACACCTCCAGCTCCGATGTGCCAGGAGCAAGAGGCAGAGCTGAAGCCCAAGGTTGAGGGACATTCACCCAGCCCCTAGAACTGGCACTTTGAACTCAGACTTCTAGCTTCTTAAACTGTGAGAGAATAAATCCCTGTTTGTTAAAGCCATATATTGTGGTATTTTCTGTTAGAGGAGCACTAGAGGACCAAAACACTTGTTTATGCCACGAATTTTAGAAGACAGCTACCTGGCCAACTGACTGGAAGAGACCCATATTTGTGCTCATTCCAAAGAGAGGTGATCCAAAAGAATGCAGAAATTATCAAACAATATCATTAATATGACACACAAGTAAAATTTTGTTGAAAATAATTCAAAAACAGTTGTAGCAGTAAGTCTACAGGGAAGTGCCAGAAATTCAAGCGAGATTCAGAAGCAGATGTAGTACAAGTGATATTGTTGCTGATATCAGAGGTATCTTGGTTGAAATCAGAAAATACAGAATTTTCCTATGTTTTATTGATTATGCAAAGGCCTTCAGCTATGTGAATCATACTAAATTATGGATAACATTGTGAAGAAAAGGAATTTAGTACACTTAATTGTGCTCATGCGGAATCTGTGTGTGTACCAAGAGGCAGTCATTCAAACAGAAAGAGGTGATTTCTCATGGTTTAAAATCAGGAAAACTGCATCAGCATTGTATCTTTTCACCATACTTACTCAATCTGTATGCTGAGCAAATAATCTGAGAAGCTGGATTATATGAGGAAGAATGTGACATCAGGATTGAAGGATGACTGACAATTTACAATATGTAGATGACACAACCTTGCCTGCTGAAAATAAAGAGAACTTAACAGTACTTACTGATGAAGATCAAAAACTACAGCCTTCAAAAACCTAAAACAAACTCACTGCTGTTGAGTTGATTCTACTCATAGCGCACCCTCCTTGGGTTTCCAAAGTGGTATCACTACGGAAGTAGATTGCCCAACCTTCCCTCCCAGGAGTGGCTGGTGGGTTTGAACCACCAGCCTTCTGGTTAGTGGTCAAATGCCTTAGGCACTACACCACCAGAGTGCCCAGTATGGATTAAAAAAAAAAAAAGTCCTCACTACTGGACTGATAAACACACCATGATAAATGGAGAAAATAATGAAGTTGTTAAGGATTTAATTTTATTTGGAACCACAACCAACACCTATGGAAGCAGCAGTCAAGAAAACAGATGGCTTATTGGATTGGGCAAATCTGCTGCAAAAAAATTCTTTAAAGTGTTAAAAGCAAAGATGTCACTTTGAGGATTGAGGTGCGCCTGACCCAAGTCATGGTATTTTCTTTT
>NW_006921775.1:2687597-2697601 GCF_000298275.1 Orycteropus afer afer
GGAGTCACCATACTACTTTCCACAATGGTTGTACCATTTTACAGTCCCACTAGCAGTGTATGAGAGTCCCAATCTCTCCACATTCTCACCAGCATTTGTTATTTTGTGTCTTGTTGAACTTTGCTATTAGTGCTGGAGCAAGATGGTATCTCATTGTTGTTTTGATTTGCATCTCTCTAATCAACCCATGGTATTTTCAATTGCCTCATATGCATAGAAAAGCTGGACAATGCATGAGGAAGACTGAAAAGAATTGATGCCTTTGAATTATGGTGGTGTTAAAGAATATTCAATACACCATGGACTGCTAGAAAAATGAACAAATTTGTTTTGGAAGAAGTATTGCCAGAATATTGAGACTTCATCTCTTGTACTTGGAACAAGTTATCAGGAGCAAACCAATCCCTGAAGAAGTACATCATGCTAGGTAAAGTAGAGGGTTTGAAAAAGAAAGTCCTTCAATGAGATGGAGTGACACCATGACTGCAACAATAGGCTCAAACACAGCAATGATTGTGAGGATGACACAGGACCCGGCAGTTTTATTCTGTTGTACACAGGGTCACTATGAGTCAGAACTGACTCCATGGCATCTAACGACAATCTTACAGATAGCAGCCTTGTTGATGCAGAGGTTAAAGTGCTCAGCTGCCAACCAAATGGTTGGCGGTTTGAACCATAATCTGCTCCCTGGGAGAAAAATATGGCAGTCTACTTCTTTAAAGATTTACAGTCTTGGAAACTCTCTGGGCCAGTTCTACTTTGTCCTATGGGTTGCTGTGAGCTGAATTGACTCAGTGACAGTGGGTTTGGTTTTTTGATTTAATCATACAGAAGTAACTCACAAAGCCTTTCTTCTGAGAGAGTGCTGGGTGGATTCGAACAACCAACCTTTCAGTTAATAGCTGAGTGCAGACCATTTTTGCCACCTGGGGACCTATTTCCTAGTATATATTAATGCAAAAGACAAAATAGAATATATAATATGCTACCAATTGTCTATGAAAAGATTTGTAAATATCTAAAAACATATTTGCTTATGTTAAAAAGTAGATCAAAGCTACACTTTTTAAAATATACCTGGTTTTATAGATTTAATTTTGGAACCATGTAAATATTTTATGTAAGTATAAAACAAAATTAAATTTTGGAAAAGCAATCCCTTAAAAGCCAAGCAAAATGAAATAAGTATGCTCAGTTGGTACCTGAACCACACAGAGGAATTATTTTAAGCAGTTTGAAAACACAGGTATTTGTCTCTATATTCATCCCTAGTGATATATGTCCTAAGGGTAAAAAGAATGGCAAAAAATTCTTAAAACCATGTTTAATGTTTAAATCATAAGGTCTGTAATATATTTGTATTGTTATTGTTAGAGAATTGTGTTTGTGTTGTACAATAAAGAAATTGAACAGTTATCTAGTAACATTGACAAATAATGTTTTCAGTAAGGGAGAAAAGGCATGTAGATAAAAGGTCAGTAAAGTTAAATAAAATTCTGTAATTCTAAATCTGAATTGGAAGCAGGAGTATTGACTCATGATATATTTTATCTTAAATATGTATTTGTATATCCATGTATGGAAGCTCTGGTAGCGTAGTGCCTAAGGCACTTGACTGCTAACTAGAAGGCTGGCGGTTCAAACCCACCAGCCACTCCTCAGAAGGAAGGTTGGGCAATCTACTTCCGTAGTGATACTGCCTCGGAAACCCAGGAGGGGTCGCTGAGTCGGGGCCGACTCTACGGCACATAACAACAACAACAACATATCCATGTATAGGTAGATACATATGCTTATCTAGCTACCAAAACCAAGTTGCTATCAAGACTGTTCTGACTTACGCTGACCTCATTTGTGTCAGGTAGAACTTTGCTACAAGGGAATTTCAGTGACTGAATTTTTGGAAGTACAGCTCAGGCCTTTCTTCCAACACAGCTCCAGTTGAACTCAAACTTCGAACTTTAGTTTTGCAGCTGAGTGCAATAAGTGTTTGCAAGAACATTTTTAACTTCCTAGTCAAAACGCATCATGATAAATGGAGAAAAAACTGAAGTTGACAAAGATTGCATATTACTTTGTTTCATAGTAAACACCAGTGAAAGCAGCAGTCAAGAAATCAGATGACGTTTTGCACTGGGCAAATCTGCTGCAAAATATCTCTTTAAAGTGTTCAAGAGCAAAGATGTCACTTTCAACACTAAAGTGTGCCTAACTCAAGCCATGATAACCTTTAATTGCCTCATACACATGTGAAAGCTGGACAACGAATAAGGAAGACCAAAGAAGAGTAGATGCTCTTGAGTTGTGGTTGTTGGTGAACAATACTGAAAGGTCCCATGGACTGCCAGAAGAACTAATGAATCTGTCTTAGAAGAAGTGCAGCCAGAATGCTCCTCAGAAGCAAGAATGGTCAGACTTTGTTTCACCTTCTTTGATCACGTCAGTGGGACCATTGCCCAGAGAAGGATATCACGCTTGGTAAAGCGGAGGCTCAGTGAAGAAGGGGCCCTCCATGAGATGGATAGACACAGTGGCTGCAACGATGGGCTCAGGTATATAGCAAGGATTGTAAGGCTGGCACAGGAGTGGGCAGTGTTTCATTCTGTTGTACATAGGGTCACTATGAGTTAGAGGTGACTCGATACCTAACAACAACAACAACAACAGTCAAAATGTTGCCCTGATTTGCAAATAATGTATTCAATAAACTTCAATCAATTTCTAAAAAAAAAAAAAAAAAAAAACCAATAAAATAACAACTGTTTGCACTACCTAGGGACATTATGTTGTTATAGCTGTCGTGGACCTGGTTCCAACCCATAATGACCCTATGTACAACAGAATAAAACACTGCCCGGTCCTGCCTCATCCTCACAAATGTTATTATGCTTGAGTTCCTTGTTGCAACCACTGTATCAGTCTGCCTCATTGAGGGTCTTCCCCTTTTTGCTGACCTTCTGCTCTATAATGTAATTCTGCAGGGACTGGTCCCTCCTGACAATATGACCAAATTACTGGAGACAAATCCAGCCATTCTCATCTCTAAGGAGTATTTTGGCTGTAATTCATCCAAGACAGATTTGTTTGTTGTTCTGGTAGTCCATGGTATATTTAATATTCTTCATCAACACCGTAATTCAAATGCTTCAATTCTTCTTCAGCCTTCCTTATTCATTGTTCAGCTTTCACATGCATATGAGGATATTGAAAAGATCATGGCTTTGGTCAGGTGCACCTTAGTCTTCAAAGGACATAATTGCCCTTTTAGTACTCTGAAGAAGCCTTTTTATAGCAGATTCGCCCAATGCGGTATGTGGTGGTTATGTTTGTGTGTCAACTTGTCTGGGCCTGGTTGAGTGGCTGGGCAGCTGGTGGTAGTTATTCCCCATGATGAGATTTGAAATCAACTCCATGGTGGGATCTACCACAAACAGCTGAGTAGCCTTTGGGATGTGGACTGCTTCCTGTATATAAGGAGAAGCCTTGGGAATGGTCTTTAGCCTATGGTACGCTTGGACCCTGCATGTAGCCGTGTCATTGCTCAGCAGCCTGCTATGCTCTACCGACCTTGGGACTTACAATGGACTTAAGTTAATGGCCTCTCGTGTGGTTTTGTAACATTAGGACTATGCCATTTTCCTTGTCAACCTTGGGTTTTTCAGCCTCAGCAGCCAGCAGCTGTCTGAGTGAAGAAATGCCTCTAGCTCCAGTGGGCCAGAAGCAGGAGTTAGAGCTGGACCCTAAGGTTGAGGGGCTGTTGCCCAGCCCCTGGAGCTTGGCACTTTGAACTTGGACTTAAAGCCTCCAAATTGTAAGAATAAACTCCTTTTGTTTAAGCCATCCCATTTGTGGTATATTTCTGTCAGAGCGGCACTAGGTAACCAGAACATTGTACGATGTCTGATTTCTTGACAGCTGCTTACATGGATGTTGACTGTGGATCCAAGTAAAATGAAATCCGTGACGAATTCAGTTTCTTCTCCATTATCATGATGTTGCTTATTGGTCCACTTGTGAGGATTTTTGTTTTCTTTATGTTGTGGTGTAATCCATACTGAAGGCTGTAGACTTTGATCTTCATCAGTAAGTGATTCATGTCATCTTCATTTTAACAAGCAAGCAAGGTTGTGTCAGCTACATATCACAGGTTGTTAATGAGTCTTCCTCCAATCCTGGTTCTTCATATAGCCCACCTTCTCAGATTATTTGCTCAGCATACAGTAGGCTGAAAGAATACAACTCTGATGTACATCTTTCCTGATGTTAAATCATGCAGTATCCCTTAGTTCTGTTTGAATGACTACTTCTCAGTTTATGTACAGGTTCCCCATGAGCACAATCAAGTGTTTGGGAATTCCTATTCTTTGCAATGTTACCCACAATTTGATATTATCCACAGAGTCGAATGTCTTTGTATAGTCAATAAAACAAAGGTAAACATATTTCTGGTATTCCTTACTTTCAACCAAGATACATCTGGCATCAGCAATGATATCCTTCATTCCATGTCCTCTTTTGAATCTGGTTTGAATTTCTGGCCCTCCCCTGTCAATGTACCATTGCAACCTTTTTTGATTATCTGCAGCAGAATTTCTCTTATGTGTGATAATAATGATATTGTTCATTTCCACACTCTATTAGATCACCTTTCTTTGGAATGGGCACAAGTATGAATCTCTTTCAGTTGGTTGTCTAGGTCTTCCAAATTTCTTGGCAAGAGTAGTGAGTGCTTCTAGCATTGCATCCATTTGTTGAAACATCTCAATTGGTATTCCATCAATTCCAAGGCCTTTGTTTTTCACCAATTCCTTTCATGCAGATTGGACTTCTTCCTTCAAAACCATCAGTTCTTGGTTATATGCTTCCTCCTGCAATGGCTGAATGTTGACCAATGCTTTTTGGTACAAGTACTCTGTATTCCTTCCCCCCACCCTTTTTTTTTTAATGCTTTCTGCATCATTAAATATATTGCCCATAAACTCTTTCAGTAATGCAACTTGAGGCTTGATTTTTTTCCCCCCAGTTCTTTCTGCTTGAGAAATGTCAACTGTGTTCTTCTCTTTTGGTTTTCTAACTCCAGGTCTTTGTACCTTTTATTATAATACTTAGCTTTGTCTTCTTGAGTTGCCCTTTGAAATCTGTTCAGCTCTTCTACTTCAACATTTCTTCCATTCACTTTAGCTTTACTTTACTCTCTGTTGAAGAACAAATTTCAGAGTCCCTTCTCATATCCATTTTGCCTTTTCTTCCTTTCCTGTCTTTTTAATGACCTTTTGCTTTCTTCATATATGATGTTCTTGACTTCATTCCACAATTTGTCTGGTGTTTGGTCATTAATGTTCAATGAATCAAATGTATTATCAGGGTGATCTCTAAATTCAGGTGAGATATGTCAAAGGTTGTATTTGATTCTATTGGACTTGTTTTTAATTTTCTTCAGATTCAATTTGAACTTGCATATGAACAATTGATGATCAGCCTCACCTTGTTCTGACTGATATTGAGCTTCTCCATAGTCTGTGTCCACAGATGTAGTCAATTTGATTACTGTGTATTTCAGCTCTAGAAACCCTGAGGAGCACAGTTCTGCTCTGACACACATTGAGATACTATGAATCAGGTGGATGAAAACTTTTTTTAAAAAATTGTACAGTTTCCTGCATAGAAGGATATAGATTTATTCCCTTTTCCTTCTACGTTGTGATAGCGTATCATGTCAGAATCACCATACCTGTCTCTAGCAATCTATCTTGTAGCTTAAAGCAGTAAGACTTTGTGTATGGATCTCCCAGCTTACAAGAACTATGTGTAAATAAACGTTAAAAGTTCTCAATAAGGACTCAGGAATTCTCTATTGAAGAATAGATCTGGTCTTTCTGGCAGATATTGGGACTTTTGAACATATAACAAGGTTCATTGTACAATAAAAATTATTTGAATCCAATTGCTTCAAAATGTTCTATGCATCTTCATGGTGATCAGAACAGTCACGACAAAAATAGAATCCACTATATTCACACCAGACAAATTCATGGCATTTGATTCTTAAAGTAGAACATTCATGGCTGGCAAAGATGGTGGTTTCTCAAAATCATTATGTCACTATTTGGAATGTCTTTTGAAATCCTGTAATTTCTGGGGAACATAAAGGCTTAAAGTTGAAGAACTTAATAGGGCAGGATTCATCTTAGTGAGAGGTTGTTCTGTAAAGCAGTTTTCTTCATTAACATTATTGGTTACTTGATTGATTGATCAATCCATTTATGTGTTAACTTACTTTATAAAATAAACAGCTTTGGAGCATTTACTCCTTTTCAGTCCCAGAATGCTGAGTTGTTCTTCCTGAGAAGCTGTTTAAACCTGGGCAGGGGTGAGGACTGTGCCAATGTCTGCAAACATTTGTTCAGCTGTGAAGAGAACATTGGAAGTTTCTATTTGTGTGCCTTTGGTTCATCTTGCTGAAAGCACCTGTGTTTGATAGTTAAATCTGGAATGGACTGAGGTCAAATATATTCAGGTCACCATACAATACTCATGCAATTAAAAAAAAATTGAGTTTTTTAAATGAAAGGTTTTATTGGTTAAGCATTAGTAATGTAGTTGTTTGTAGAATGGAAATAATTGGCCCTTTTTCTAAATTTAAGCTTGGCTCTGTTTTCTCACAGCTGACAGGATCTTCAGTTCTGTTAGCTGTGGGGAACAGTTACCTTCTTCTCTGCAGAACCTATTCTTTCCTCAGCAGAATCCAAACAGCTTAGGTGTAGTACTGCCATCTAATGCAGTGTTGTTGTTGTTGTTATGTGCCGTTGAGTCAAACCCGACTCATAGCGACCCCTCCTTGGGTTTCTGAGGCAGTATCACTACGGAAGTAGGATTGTCCAACTTTCCTTCCAAGGAGTGGCTGGTGGGTTTGAACCGCCAGCCGTCTGGTTAGCAGGCAAGTGTCTTAGACACTATGCTACCAGAGCTCCCTCTAATGCAGTAGTCCTCTGCTTAAAACAGCTTGCTTTTAAAGGCTGTTATAAATTGCTCCACATATACCTTCATCCCAGTGTTACACTGCTACTTGGGGTTACAGGGAGGATAGTGCCAAGGAGATAATGTAAAGCAAAAGCTTTGGAAGGAGTGGATCAGCAGGAGGCAAAGTGCACTTAAGAGTGTAACAAACAGGATGCTGCAAAAATAGTACACATAATGCCTGCACCTGCACAGACATGCACACTTACTCTCACAACACAGCTGTACACAAACTTGTACTCATGTGCACTTACACGTATGCACACACATTCACACACACATATCCATGCACCTTACATGTACACATGCATACACTCACACACACTCATACTTACCTTCACCCAGCTACACACACTCA
Source organism: Orycteropus afer afer (assembly GCF_000298275.1). Taxonomy (NCBI): domain Eukaryota; kingdom Metazoa; phylum Chordata; class Mammalia; order Tubulidentata; family Orycteropodidae; genus Orycteropus; species Orycteropus afer. Next base: position 2,694,976 of record NW_006921775.1, read on the forward strand.
AATACACACATTCACACAAACTCTTGCATGCACATACTCATGCACACTCATATACACACTCACATAGCTACATATACATGTATACACATACGATATCACATACATCCACCCACTCACATCCACACTCACACACTCATGCACACACTACACATAAACACACATTCATACACACACACACTCTTACATCCCCACATATACACATTCTCATGCACTCACAAGTTCAGAACACAAACATACACTTTTGCCACTCTTTATAACTAAAGAAAGTTTAAGTGGCATTTACGGTGAAAGCCATTCTGTTCTTCCAATGCTACACTGTCTACTGTGTTCAGAAAACAGACTTCTGGTTGGATTGTCACTCATTCCCATTAATTTTTCTCTGCATGTCCTACTAGGTCAGACTCTAGGTGGCTTCAACCCAAAGGGGTGATTTTTTGGGCAAACCTTAGTCTTAGAACCAATGTCTAAGAATCAATAAGATAAGTGTAATCATCCCTATTCCCCAGCTGGGGACAATGAGGCAGAAAGAAGGGTTGAGATTGCCCAAGGTCACCTAGGGAGGATGACAGGTGGCTGAGCATAGCTTGGAGGCTGACTCCCTCGAGAACCTAGCCACTCAGGCTTAGAGCTGAGTTGGCTTGTGAGACACCCCCAGGAAAAGATGGTTGTTTAAATATTTCTACCATTAATGAACCCTTTAATCAAACTCATTAGTTGTGTTTTTCATTATCCAAAATGACCCCTGAAATAAGGCCCCCTACATTGTTCAGAGGAAGTAACCATGTATTTTGCATCTCATTTATCAAACTTTTATGAAGTAGCAACTATATGCATGCTTCATGAGTCAGGCACGCTCTGAAATTGCTAGGAACGTAATTTTTCTGAGCACTATTTCATTGCTGCCTCTCCGAGTGACAGAAAATGAGGCTGATAGCACAAGTGAGACTCTGTCCTCAGAAAAGAAATTAAAGAACTGCTCTCTTAACACAGCCCCCTTCCCTAGAAGACACAATTTACACTGAGTTTTTCTCTGGACAACCTGCAGCAATAGAGTTGATTCTGACTTACAATGACCCTATAGGGCAGAGTAGAACTGCCCCATGAAGAAACTATGCCACCAGAATTCTTTTTTTTTTTTTTTATAAAAAAAGGGGGCCTAAAATTCAGACCCACAAATCCTGTGACTGCTGACTGGTAAGGTCATGAGCCATTGTCTCATCAGACCTCTTGTGGGCCTTGACACTTCTTCACTCAGAACCTCTCTTTTCAGCCTCTCATCAGAGGGTTTGAAGGAGCAAACCGTTGTCCTGTTAACTTTTTTTTTATGTTAATATTTTGGTGAAAATATATTCACCAAACTAACAACTTTGACCTTTAAAATTCAATGACATTTTTCATGTTGTACCATCCTTATTGCTACCCTTTTCCAAAATATTCTACCACCATTAACATAAACTCACTGCTTCCAAACAAAAACTTTCCCTTTTCCCCTTTCTGCCACACACGGTAACCAGTAATAATCTTTGCTTTCTATATATTTGCTTATTTCATATAAATGATATTACACAGTATTTGTTCTTTTGCAACTGACTTACTAAGGTCGACTTCATGTTTTCAAGGTTTATCCATGTGGTGTAACACACATCAGCACTTCATTTCTCTTTCTGGCTGAATAATACTCCATTGTATGTATATATCACATTTTTGCTTATCCATTCATTTGTTGATGGGCATTTTGGTTGTTTTGCCTTGCTGACTTTTTAAAATCCATTTATCTTCCTTCCTTTCTTCATGAGGGGTGCTTCTTAAAGTGTGACCCCCAACTCCCACCCCACCAGTAGCATCAGAATCTCCTGGAAACATTTAGAAATGTCTATGGAGCTCTGGTAGCGTAGTGCCTAAGGCACTGGACTGCTAACCAGAAGGCTGGCGGTTCAAATCCACCAGCCACTCCTCGGAAGGAAGATGGGGAAATCTACTTCTGTAGTGTTACTTCCTCAGAAACCCAAGGAGGGGTCGCTATGAGTCGGGTCCGACTTGATGGCACATATCAACAACAACAATTATCAGGCATCACCCTAGACCTGAATCAGAAATCTTAGGGAGTTGGTGCAGTGATCTTTTTTTTTTTTTAAATTTTAAAATTTTATTTATTGTTAAGAACAAGTGATGCTGATAATTCTGATGCTTGCTCCAGTTTGTGAACCACTGTTGAGAAAAATAATCCTGATGCAGAAGTTATAGGGGTGGATGCCAACCCAAAGTGCATCTTTAGAACTGGCCTCAGTTCAGTGACAAAGGAGAAACAGCTGTAAGCTGCCCTGGGCAGGGGGAAAAGTCCACAGCTGAGCCAAACTGGGGAGTGCCTAATAGGGAGAGAATAGCAGAGAGTAGAAAGAATAAAGCCTTCCCCCACTACAGGGCATGCCCCTCTTCACTGTATCACTGTAAGAGGTGCCTGGCAGATAGCAATACTGAACCTGGTAGTTTTCAAACTTTGCTGCACACTGGAATCACCTGGGGATCTTACAAAAATAGATATAGATATAGATATAGATATATAGATGTCTGACTCCATCTTCAGACCTCCTGATTTAATTAGTATGTGGGAGGTTTTTTTTTTTTT
>NW_006921775.1:2700587-2711660 GCF_000298275.1 Orycteropus afer afer
AAAAAAAAAAAAAGAAAAAACAAAATCGATGGAGGACAGGGCAGGGCACCCAGGCTCCGTCTGAGCACACAGACTGTGATGGAGTTCCTGTGGGCCTAGAAGGTAGGTGGGAGTGGAGGATGGCCACACCTCTGTTCACCAAGCAGATGTGGGGTATAAGAGTAACAAAAGGAATGTTGTACCTTTTCAATCTTGCAGGTGCAGAGCATCCTTGGAGTTGCTGGCAAGCAGAACATGTTCTTAGCCCCAGGAATCGCGAGAGCACTGTCTCTTTAAATATCCAAAATAGTCAAACTGCTTTTAAACATTCAAGATGGCGGCGTCCTCCAGACCGGCAAAAGCCCACAGCTCAACCCGCCTTTCTCTTCACCTTCTTCGTTTATTCCTCAGCCACCAGAGCAGTCTTCTGTGCAGTCCATGGCTAGCAGGGCTGATTTTTAGGTTAATTCTTAAGTCCTACCACCACTCAGGAATCTCCAAGCTGTCTGTGCCGTGCTGTCAGGATCACTCAGGATCGCTGCCAGACCGCCGCTCTGTCTGTCTCCTTTTTTGGTATTTTCATGCAAATTCTTCTGCTAGTTGGGGTTTAGTCCACTTCTATATTCTCCCCTTTAAGGCTCCGGGGTCTAGGCTTATGTTCTGGGTCTGTGTTAATTGTTTTCCCTTTTCTTTGTTGAAGAGGGTCTGTGGATTCTTTCTGCCTAGTCCGCCATCTTACCGGAACTCAGTATGTGGGAGATATTTGAAGTTCCCCAGGTGATTCTAGTGTGTGGAAAAATTTGGAAGCCTGTGGCCTAACTCATGGAGGCCTAACATGGTGTGTAATGGTGGAATTTCAGACAACAGGGAAGGAGGATGGTGAAGGTGTTTAGTCATATTTCTGGTTCTTCTCAAATTGCAGTGGATACACCACCTACTCTGCCTACCTAAAAAGCTCATGTAGGTGGTCAAAGTTACTTACAACAAATGCACAATGCTCATCCAGAAATAACACAGCTTTTATGAAGCAGGAATAATCAAAATCAAACCCATTGCCATTGAGTCAATATCAGTTCATAGTGACCCATTAGGTCAGAATAGAACTGTTTCCAAGGCCATAAATCTTTATAGAAGCAAACTGCCTTATCTTTCTCCCACAGAGCAGCTGGTGAGTTTGAACCCTTGACCATTTGGTTAGTAGCCCAATGCTTTAACCATTATTCCTTCAAAGCAGGAATGAGAGTCAGAAAAAAGGCTTCTGTTTATAAAGTTAAAGGAGTACCAAATCATCTGGGATGGATCCTGGTACTAGGCGCAGCACCTGGTATACCCCTTGTGTCTTAGTTTTTCAATGCTGTCATAACAAAATATCACAAGTGGGAGGCTTTAGAGAACAGACATTTATTTTCTTACAGTTTTGGATGCTAGAAGTTCAAATCACGGTCTCAGCTGTGTTGATTCCTTCTGTGAGCCCCTCTCCTAGTTTCTTGTTCCTGCTGTCAATCCTTAGCATTCATTTGTTTATAAACAGGTCCTGAGTTGGTGTCCGTCTTCTTCCTGTGCCTGTGTCTCTATGTCTATCCTGTTCTTTTTATAAGACACCACTTAGAGTTGATTAGGTTTGTTTTTTTGTTACTCTGGTGTGACTTCATTAACATAACAAAAGGTATGTCTCTTCTCCAAATATATTTACAGGTACAAGAGTTACGACTGTCACATGTCTTTTTTGAAGGATGCAACTCAATCCATAACACCTTTATAATAAGATAGTGACAGTTGTCCCCAGGTGGTCTCAATTGTTTGTTAAGGCATTCAGCTGCTAACCTAAAAGGTCAGTGGTTCAAGCCCACCAGCTACTCCGTGGTAGAAAGAAGAGGCAATCTGCTTCTGCTAAAGATTTGTTAAGGATTTACAACCTTGGAAACCCAGTGAGGGTTGCTATGAGTCAGAACTGATTTGATGCCAGTGAGTTTTGTTTTTGTCTTTTTGTATGACTGCAAAGAGATCTGGTGGTGTAATGGTTAAGGCATCTGGCTGCTAACCAGAAGATCAGTGGTTCAAACCCACCAGCTGCTCTGAGGAAGAAAGATGAGGCAGTCTGTTTCTATAAAGGTTTACAGCCTTGGAAACCCAACGGGGACAGTTCTACTCTGTCCTATATGGTTATTATGAGTCAGAATTGAATTGATGGCAGTGAGTTTGTGTGTGTGTGTGTGTGTGTGTGTGTGAGATGTCTGTATGAGCACTGATGGCACAGTGGTTAAAGCATTGGAACTAAAAGGTCAGTGGTTTGAACCCACCAGCCACTCTGGGAGAAAGATGAGGCAATCTGCTTCTATAAAGATTACAGCTTTGGAAACACTATTAGGGCAGTTCTACTCTGTCCTATAGGGTCATTATGAACTGGAATTAACTTGATAGCAGTGGGTTTGGTTTTTGGTTTTGTGTGTCTGTTGTAAGGATGAGCATAGTGCTTGATGATATCTACAGGGTACTTGGCACCTTATGGGCTCCTCTACACCTGTGTCCCATCCCCTTGCTCTAAGACTGTGCTTACCTGAGAAGCTAATTGTCACCAGGATATTAGTGTAAGCATTACCAACCTTATCTGCATGCTGGAAAGGTGTGGGGAGTTGAGAAACTTTTCATGCCTGTGTCCTTGCCCCAGAGATTCAGATGTAATTGGTCTGGTATGGCCTGGGTACTGGATTTTAAAAAGTCTCCCAAGGTGTTTTTACTACATAGTCAATGATAAGCATCACTGAGCTACCAAAATATAATGATTTCCCCTGGTGTGCTCCATGATCATGTCTGAATAAGGATCCTGAGAACCTTAGCCCAGAGGGATAAATAAGGGGAGTGCCAAGCTCTGAGGTAGGCCAGGGCTTTGCTGGTGTACCCTATCCCACCTCCAATCCCAGACAGCTTCCCAGAAGGCCAGCCTTGGCTGAGGCCTCATTGTTCTGATGCCCAAATCCCTGCCCACTTTCATATTCCTCAGCTGCCATGGATATATCTTCTCAGGAGCCTCAGCAGCCAGCTTTCACAGGGCACTGTTTCTGTTGGGTGGGAGGTGCTCACACACCTACATCCACCAGAATTCCTACAGTCTTGCCAAGTCTCTTCTTCCCAGCTGCCCATCCATACTTCCTTTATTTTTCCATTTGAGACTTAGCCATGAGTCTTCATTTTTGGTTTTAGAAGAATTAAGCTTGTTTAGACAGGGTGGTCAAAGACTACTGAGTGTCATGAGGAAGGACAATAATTTAGACACTTTCTAATAATAAGATTATTTGGATTAGATCACTACACTAGTTGCTGTTGAGTTGATTCTAACTCATGGCAACTCTATGTGTGTTAGAGTGAAACTGTGCTCCATGGAGTTACAATTGATTTTTCAGAAGTACATGACCAGGCCTTTCTTCTGACATGCCTTTGAGTGGACTTGAATCTCCACCTTTATGGTTAGCAGTCAAGCACTTTAGCCATCAGCACCATCCAGGGACTCCTACTAGAGCACTATACATATCTATTCATCCTTCAGGTCACTGGTGGTACTGTAGGGCAAGTTACAATACCTTTATTTATTTTAATTTTAATTTCTGCAGTGTTTCCTCCCCTCCCCTCCCATCCCTGGTAACCAACAAAGAAAGTTTCCTTCCATATATAAACCTTTCCTTGATTTTTTTACAATAAAAAACTAATACACTGTTTGTCCTTCTGTGATTGACTTACTTCACTCAGTATAATGTCCTCCAAGTTCATCCATGTTATGCAGTGTTTTGCAGATTCTACATTATTCTTTAGTGTATTACAACTTTAGTGTTGCATAGTATTCAATCGTGTGTATGTACCATAATTTGCTTATCCATTGTTCTGTTGATGGACACTTAGGTTGTTTCCATCTTTTTGCTGTTGTAAATAGTGCTGCAATGACATGGGTGTGCATATATCTGTTCTTGTCCCAAATCTCACTTCTTAGGATATATACCTAGTAATGGATTTCTGGGTCAAATGATATTTCTAATTCCAGGTTTTTAAGAAATCCCCATACTGCATTCCACAGTAGTGGTATCATTTTACAGTCCCACCAGCAGAGTATGAGAGTCCCATTCTCTCCGCATCCTTGTCAACATTTGTTATTTTCTCTCTTATTGAACTTTACTACTAGTGCTGGGGCAAGAAGTTATCTCATTGTTGTTTTGATTTACATCTCTCTAATGACTAATGATTGTGAGCATTTCCTCATCTGTTTTTTGGCCACCTGTATATCCTCTTTAGTGAAGTGTCTGTTCATGTCTTCCTAGGGGAACTTAAAATAACTTTAAAATCATTGTTAAGCAAGAAGAATTTTGGGAAACATTTTAAGCACTTGAAATTGGATATACCGCAGATGTCAAACAAGTTCTTGTCCAAGTCTGGCACACAGGATGTCACTAAGTTGGTATGAGCCATATTCCCAGTTCTTTTCCAATCTCAACACCTTCCCAACCCAAACACAGATTTTCCCAAGACATACTTACATATGACAGGGAACATGGAGGGAGGGAATATCATTGGGGGGTGATTACCTTGCCTTAATCCTGCCTATCCCCTAGGCAGGGCTCAAAGGCTGGGCATGTTCCAAGCTTGGAAATTCCAAAGAGGTCATGTCTGAAGAACTTGGTGCCTGGAAACAAAATATCTTTCGTTCCTATATGAGCGATGAAAGGTATTTAGCAGACAGGGGAAGCTGATCCTATGTGCCCCCACCTCTATAGTCCCTACAGGGATCTATAACTGGCTCCTGGGTCTGGGGATGTGCCTGCCTAAAAGAAGTGTGGCCCTTCAGTTCATTAGGAAGGGAGAGAGAGAGAAGGACAGAGGGGCCATGAAGATGTCTGGTCATTCCAAGAGAGTCTAAATTTGCTTATTTATTAGACCTCCTAATAACTACCAGAAGACTTTTGTATGAATGGGAACATTACGCCAGCATTGTATAGATTTAATTTTTTTTTCTTTTTGGAATATTTCAAACTTACAGAAAAGATTTGAGAATAATAATGAAAACAAAACAAAAAAAAATAATTTTCTTCCAAAACCATTTGATAGTAAGCTGCCAGCATGATATCCTGTCATTCTGGAATAATTTAGTTTTCTTTTCCTACAGACAAGGACACTCTCCTACATAACCACAACATAATGATCAAACTCAGGAAATTAGCAATAATACATTACAACCATCTAATCCTCTTACCCCATTTAGCTTTCTTTCTTTTTTTTTTTTTTAATTGAGTTAATAATGTCATTTATAGCAAAAGGATCTTGTTCAGAGTCAAGTGCTCCTTATAGTTGGCATGTCTCTTTAGTCTCCTCCACTCTGGGACAGTTCCTTAGTCTTTTGTTGATGTTCCTCACAGTGACACTTTTGAAGATTACAGGTCAGATATTTTTCACACTGCCTCTCAATTTGTGTGTGTGTGTCTAATCATAAGGAAATACACACACACAAATTGAGGGACAGTCTGAAAAAATTAGTCTCACCACTCACCTGTCAGTTTGTCACACTCTGGTGAATTATATGTTGCTGTGATGCTGGAAACTATGCCACTGTTACTTCAAATACCAGCAAGGTCACCTATTATGGACAAATTTCAGCAGAGATGGCAGACTAATCCAGACTAGGCAGAAAGATGGGGCCATTATTTCTGAAAAATCTGGCCACTGAAATCTTTATAAATAGCAGTAGAACATTGTCTGATATCTACTGAAGAAACTTTAGAAATGACACATTGTCTGATACGGTGCCAGAAGATGAGCACCTCAGGTTGGAAGGTGCTCAAAATATGACTGGGGGAAGAGCTGCCTCTTCAGAGTCAAGTCAATCTTAATGATGTGGCTGGAGTAAAGCTACTAGGACCTTCATTTGCTGATGTGGCACAACTCAATATGAAAAGAAACAGCTGCAAACATTCATTAATAATAAGAACATGGAATGGTACAGACTATGAATCTAGGAAAAATTAGAAGTTGTAAAAAAAAAAAAAAAAAAAAAGTGGAGCCTATAAAGATCAATATCCTAGCCATTAGTGAGCTGAAAGGATTGGTTTTGGCCATTTTGAGTCAGACAATCATGGTCAACTAAGACAGGAATGACAAATTGAAGAGGAATGGCATCACATTCATTATCAAAAAGAACATTGCAAGATCTGTCCTAAAGTACAATGTTGTCAGTAATAGGATAGTATCCGTACACCTACCAGGAAGACCAGTTAATACTACTGTTATTGAAATTTATATACCAACCACTAAAGCCAAAGATTGAAAAAATTGAAGACTTTTTTTTTTTTTGTTTACCAATTTCTACAGTCTGAAATTGACCAAACATGTTGTCAAAATGTATTGATAATTACTGATGATTGGAATGGGAAAGTTGGAAACAAAGAAGCATCTGTAGTTGGAAAATATGGCCTTGGTGAAAGAAATAATGCTGGATACCACATGATAGAATCTTGCAAGACCAACAGCTTTTTCATTGCAAACATTCTTTTGAAAAACATAAATGATGACTATACATGTGGTCCTGGCTTGATGAAATGCACAGGAATCAAATTGACTACACCTGTGGAAACAGACAATGGCGAAGCTCAGTTTCATAAGTCAGAACAAAGACAGGAGCTGATTGTGGAACAGACTATCACTTGCTCATTGTTCTTGTCGTGAGGTGCCATCAAGTCATCTCTGACTCATCATGACTCTATGCACAGCTCCACAATCCTTGCTATATCTGAGCCCATTGTTGGAGCCACTGTGTCTATCCATCTCATTGAGGGTCTTCTACTTTTTCATTGAGACTCCACTTTACCAAGCATGATATCCTTCCCCAGGGAATGGTTCCTTCTGACAACATGACCAAAGTAGGTGAGACGAAGTCTGACTGTCCTCACTTCTAAGGAACATTCCAGCTGCACTTTGTCCAGAACAGATTTGTTAGTCCTTTTAGCAGATCATGTTACTCTTAGCATTCTTCTCTAACACCACAACTCAAAAGCATCAGTTCTTCTTCAGTCTTCCTTATTCATAGTCTAGCTCTCACATGCATAAGAAGCGATTGAAAATACCATGGCTTGGGTTAGGCACAACTTAGTCTTCAAAGAGACATCTTTTGCTCTTCATCACTTGAAAGAGGTCTTTTGCAGCAGATTTGCCCAATCCAATATGTCGTCTGATGTCTTGACTGCTGCTTCCATTGGTGTTGAATGTAGAACCAAGTAATATGAAATCCTTGACAACTTCAATCTTTTCTCCATCCACTGTGAAGCTGTTTATTGGACCAGTTGTGAGGATTTTTGTTTTCTTTAGATTGAGATGTAATCCATACTTCACACTGTATTCATGAATCTTCATCACTAAGTACTTCAAGTCATCCTTACTTACAGCAAGCAAAGTTGTGTCATCTACATATTACAGGTTGTTAATGAGTCCTCCTCCAATCCTGATGCCATGTTCTTCTTCATATATCTAGCTTCTCAGATTATTTGCTCAGCATAAAGATGGAATAAGAATGGTGAAAAGATACAACTTTGACACACTCCCTTCTTGATTTTAAACCATGCAGTGTATCCCCTTGTTCTGTTCAAATGACAGACTTCTGGTCTATGTACAGGTTCCTTGTGAGTACAATCAAGTGTTGTGGAATTCCCATTCTTCTCAATGTTATCCATAATTTGTTGTGATCTACACAATTGAATGCTTTTGCATAGTCAATAAAACATAAGTAAACATCTTTTGGTACCCTTTGCTTTTTAGCTAAGATCCATATGACATCAGGAATGATATCCCTCCTTCCATGTCCTCTTCTGAATCCAGCTTGCATTTCTGGAAGTTCTCTGTAAATACACTACTCCAAACATTTTTGAATTATCTTCAAGAAGATTTTACTTGCATGTGATATTAATGATCTTTTATGATAATTTGCACATTCTGTGGCATCACCTTTCTTTGGAATGGGTACAAATATGGATCTCTTCCAGTCAGTTGGCCAGGTAGCTGTCTTCAAAATCTTTTGGCATAGCTAAGTGAGTGCCTCCAGAGGGGATTCCATTTGTTGAAACATCTCAGTGTGTATTCCATCAGTTCCTGGAGCCTTGTTCTTTGCCAATTCCTTCAGTGCAGCTTCAATTTCTTCCTTCTATACCATTGGCTCTTCATCCTATGCCACCTCCTGAAATGGATAAAGTCTTTTTGATACAGTGACTCTGTGTATTCCTTCTGTCTTCTCTTGATGCTTCCTGCATCATTCAATATTTTGCCCATAGAATCTTTCAATATTGCAACTCGAGGCTTGATTTTTTTTTTCTTCAGTTATTTCAGCTTGAGAAATGCCAAGTGTTTTCTTCCCTTTTGGTTTTCTAACTCCAGGTCTTTGCACATTTCATTATAATAATTGGCTTTTTCTTCTCAAGCTGCTCTTTGAATCTTCTGTTCAGCTCTTTTATCTCATCATTTCTTCCACTTGCTTTAGCTGCTCTCTGCTCAAGGGCAAGTTTCAGAGTCTCTTCTGACATCCATTTTGGTCTTTTCTTCCTTTCTCATTTTTTTTTTAAATGACCTTTTGCTTTCTTCATCTGTGATGTTCTTCATGTCCTCTCACAATTCTACTGGTTTTCAGTCATTGGTGTTCAGTACATCAAATCTACTCTTTAAATGGTCTCTAAATTCAGGAGGGATATAATCAAGGTCCTATTTTGACCCCCGTGAACTTGTTTTAATTTTATTAAACTTCAACTTGAACATGGATATGAGCAGTTGATGGTATGTTCCACAATCAGCTCCTGGCCTTATTTTGGCCAAAGATATTGAACTTCTCCATCACCTCTTGTCACAGATGTAGTTAGTCTAATTCTTGTATATTCCATCTGGTGAAGTCCATATACATAGTTGTTGTTTATATTGGTGAAAAAAGTATTTGCAATGAATAAGTCGTTGGTCTTGCAAAATTCTGTCATATGATCTTCGGCATTATTTCTGTCACCAGGGGCATATTTTCCAACTGCTGGTAACTCTTCTTAGTTTCAAACTTTTGCATTCCAGGCACCAGTGATAATCAATACAGATTGATTTCATGTTCCATCAATTTCATACTGCAGAAGTTGGTAGAAATCTTCAATTTCCTGTCTTTGGTTTAGGTGGTTGGTGCATAAATTTGAAATATAGTAGTATTAACTGGTCTTCCTTGTAGGCATATGGATATTATCCTATTACTGACAGTGTTGTACTTCAGGATAGATGTTGAAACACTCTTTGTGATGATGAATGCCACACCATTCTCCTTCAATTTGTCATTCCTGGCATAGTAGATCACATGGTTGTCTGATTCAAAATGGCCAAAACCAGTCCATTTCAGCTCACTAATGCCAAGGACATCGATCTTTTTATTTTCCATTTCATTTTTGACACTTTCCAATTTTCTTAGATTCATGTTTTGTACATTCCGTGTTCTGATTACTAATGGATGTTTGCATCTGTTTCTACTCATTTTGAGTTGTGCTGAAGGAGCCAATGGAGGTCCCGAAAGCTTTACACTATCCATACTGTTAAAGTCATCAATACCCTGAAGAGTCAGCTCTTCCCCAGTCAATTTTTTTTAAATGCATTTTATTGAAATATAATTTTTGTGTAGTGAAATACATAAAACTATAGTGGCATTGGTCAATGCATTTTTTTTTTTTTTTTTTTGCAGTGTTCCCTCCCCTCTCCTCCCACCCCTGGCAACCAATAAAGAAAATTTCCCTTCATATACAAACCTTTCCTTGATCCTCCACAACAACAAACTAATACTAAATTCATCAATAAGTGTAATTGACTTATTTCACTCAGCATAATGTCCTCCAAGTTCATCCATGTTATGTGGTGTTTTTCAGACTTTACATTATTCTTTAGTGCTGCATAGCATTCCATTTTGTGCATGTACCTTAGTTTGGTCATCCACTCTTCGGTTGATGGGCACATAGGTTATTTCCATCTTTTTGCTACTGTAAATAGTGTTGTGATGAACATGATTGTGCATATGTCTGTTCCTGTCTTGGCTCTCACCTCTCTAGGATATATACATAGTAATGGGATTGCTGGGTCAAATGGTATCTCCAATTCCATCTTTCTAAGAAATTGCCATACTGCTTTCCACAGTGGTTGTATCACTTCACAGTCCCACCAGCAGTGCATGAGAGTCCCAATTTTTCCACGTGTCCACCAGTTTTTGTTATTTTCTGTCTCGTTGACCCTTGCCATCAGTGCTGGGATGAAATGATATCTCATTGTTTTGATTTGCATCTCTCTGATGGCAAACAATCATGAGCATCTCTTCATGTATTTACTGGCTGTCTGAATATCTTCCTTGGTAAAGTGTCTATTCATGTCTTCTGCCCATTTTTCAATTGTTTATCCCTTTGGTGTCAAGGTGTTGGAGTTTTCTGTAAATCTTAGAGATAAGTCCCTGGCCAGATATGTAATTATCAACATGTATGAATTAGTTGCTGTCATTTTGTTATGTGCTTTTTCATAGTGTTGATTTCTTTGTTCCATATAATTTTCTTTGCTGAGCTCATTTTGTTTATGAATTGTGTCATCACTTCCTTCATTGCTATTGTTTTAGTATTTGCTAAAAATTTGTGCTGGTCCTCTTTTTGATTTTGATGTAAAGCTTTACCATTTTTCTTTGAGGTTACCCTGTGATTTATAGTTTTCTTCCCAAGTTTAGAACAGTCCATTCTATCTTGTAGTTGTCTGGACTTCTCTACCATTTAGAAGTTTTGTGACCACACAGTTTTTTCTCTCTTTTTGGTTTGTAGTTGTCCTCATTTGTCAATTGATGTCTCTGGTTCCCCGTTTACAATCTTGTAGGCTTATTTACTTTGGATACTTCCATAACTGGATTGGTTTCTGAGTTATGTCATCATGTGTGTTAATGGTCAGTTGTTGTTTGCTTTTGTTGGTTCTCTGTCCAAAGGACTCCCTTTTGCATCTCTTGTAAGGTTGGTCTGGTTTTAGCAAATTCCCTTAATTTCTGCTTATCTGGAAATGTCCTAATTTCACCATCATATTTGAGGGACAATT
>NW_006921775.1:2711884-2730381 GCF_000298275.1 Orycteropus afer afer
GGGTCTATCCTGTTTGGGATTCATTTTATTTCTTGAATGGATATATTCTCACCTTTTATCATACCAGGAAAATTCTCTTCCAACAAATCTTTGACAATTTTCTCTGTGGTTTCATTTGTCTCTTCCTGTTGTGGAATTCCGATGACATGTAGGTTATTCCTTTTGATGGTATCCCACATGAACCTTAGGCTTTCTTCATTTTGGTTTGATCTTTTTTTCTGATTGATCCCTTTCCCAAGAAGTATTGAGGTATTTGCATTCGGTCTCTCTAATTTTGTCTTCTATTGATTCAGTTCTACTCCTTTGCCTGTTCAATGTGTGATCTATTTCTGAAAATTTAGTATTAGTCTTCTGGATTTCTGTCTGTAGATTTTGTATCATTTCTAATTTTTCATTTTGTCAGTTCTTTTTTTTTAAGTGTCTTTTTTTAATTGAAAAGATAACAAACTGCCTAGTTACATTTCTTCCCCGACCCAAAAAACACAAAGTGGGTAGAGTAACTGGGTCTCTAACCAAATAATCAAAGTTGAGAGGATTAAAAATACAAACACAAGCCTTGTAGTTCAACTAAGGGAGTCTTGCTACATACAAGCTAACCTCTATCAGTGGTACTCCTTAACTCTAGGGAACTGGAAGACAATCCTTATAACCACACTCAGATCATTTACCTCAAATAGCCCTTTTTCAGTTTCAAACTCATGAATAAGATAATACTTTGTTAATTTTATTTCAGCAATCTTCTGAAAGTTGTTTTATTTACAATGCCACCTTTTAAAAGGTCTAAACTAAAGTTAACTAGACAATAAACTAGGGAGAAATCACTTTACAAAGAGGGAAACCCCAAAATGCCACTTTCTATAGAGAACCCACAGTTCAGTTTTATTTAGAGCAAAGAAAAAAAACAAAACAAACAAACAAACAAAAAATCCAACTTTTGATCACACTAGAAGAAAATCAGTTATAGGTTTTGGAATCCGTACTCAAACTACACATGCAATGAAGATAATATTCTGCTAATACAATAGATTTGCTGCTGCATTTGTTTACTGTTTGTCTAATATTAACAATTATAAACAGAGCAGTGCAACTAGTATTTGGAATAATGCTTACAGTGTTTAGTGTTAAGCACATTTTACTTCTCTTCATACCACTGGTTCTTTTTGTGTACCTGGGCTTCTTCCTCTTCAGTAAAGTCATTTTTGATATTGAAGGTCTTGCAAATCTCCTCAGGAGTTTTCCACTTGATCATATTGGCAACAGTCTTGCACGTAACATCAAGCAAACCTTTGATGTCCAAGTAGTTTGCAGCCAGAATAAGTTCAAAAAGTGTTCCCTGGTCAACTTTCAGGAATTCTTGGTCCCAAACCAGGATATCATCTGTTCTCTTTTCTTTGTTCTCATCATCCTCAGGAGAAGGAGGGTCATCCTTATGGTGGGTATACCACTGAATGACCTTTTTTAATATTGCTGCATTAACATCTGGTAGAGGAACTGGGTCATCATCTCCTTCATCATCCATTCCCAAATCTTCTAACATGGTCTTGATAGTCACAGATTATTTGGCAATTTCCACATCGACTTCAAATATCTCTCCATCAGAACTCTGCAACTTAATTGAAGGTGTGGTGTCTGGGCTCAAGAAGACAGTGGACTCTGGAGGCTGGCAAGAGCTGGGCTGCATCAGCACAAACAGAAAAGAAAGGCAGAGAACACGGCCACTCTTGTCAGTTTGTTCTTGTATTGTCTTTTGAAATTTTTGTAGGGTTTTCTCTGTGTTCTCCTCAATTTTGTCCATGTTTTCTTTCATCTATCTCTCAATTTGCTGAAGGTACCTAAATATAATTCTTTTGAATTCCTTCTCAGGGAGTTCCAATGCTGTGTCTTCCTCATGGATGTGTTTGGGTCTGTATCCTGGTCCCTTGTCTCTTGGTTTATCTTGCTTCTTTGTGTGGACTGTGATGCCCTGTTGTCTCTGAGGCATTGTGATGCTTTTGTTTATATTAAATTGGTGAATGTAGATGGGAGTGGGTTGTGCAAGATTATTGTTCTCTTTGTTTTGTTGGATGTTATCTATGTAAGCAGGGTACTGTGCTGTGCTCCTCTATTCACTAGTTGGCAGCACTTATATATACTCATCCCTGTCTCCTTTCCTGTTGTCAGCCTCCTGTATATCCCTGCTATCCTTGGCAAATGGACCCTATGTTTAGGTCCTGTTTTCATTCAGGTTTTTCCACTAGTTGGTGCCTAATCCACTTCAGTATACTTTCTTCCAAAGCTCAGGGCTCCAGGATTATCATCTGTATCTCTGTCAATTGGTTTATCTTTTTGTTGTTGTTGTTGAAGAGTATCTGTGTAGCTTGTCTACCTATTCTGCCATCTTACCAGATGAGAGTTCAAAATGCTGCTCCCCCAGTCAAATTTTGAGTTCCTTCCAACCTGATGAGCTCATTTTCTAGCACTATATTGGACAATGTTTCAGGGCTGTTCATAAAGTTTTCCAGTAATATATCAGACAGTGTGTTTCACTGGTATTCATAAGGTTTTGACTGGCCAATTCTTTGCTCATATGCAAGTTCAAGTTGAAGCTGAAGAAAATTAAGTCCATAAGAACCAAAATACAATCTTGATTATATCCTACTTGAATTTAGAAACCATCTGAAGAATAGAATTGACACATTGAACACTAAAGACCAGATGAGTTGTCGGATGACATCAAGAACATCATAAATGAAGAAAGCAAAAGGTCATTAAAACGACAAGAAAGGAAGAAAAGACCAAAGTGGATGTCAGAAGAGACTCTCAAACTTGCTCTTGAAAAGAGAGTAGTTAAGGTCAATGGAAGAAATGATGAAGCAAAAGATCAAAACAGATTTCAAATGGCGGCTTGAGGAGACAAAGTAAAGTATTATAATGAAATGTGCAAAAATCTGATATTAGAAAACCAAAAGGGAAGAACACGCTCAGAATTTCTCAAGCTAAAAGAACTGAGGAAAAAATTCATACCTCAAGTTGCAATATTGAAGGATTTTATGGGCAAACTATCGAATGATGCAGAAAGCATCAAAAGAAGATGGAAAGAATATACGTAGTCACTGTACCAAAAAAGAATTGGTCATGTTCAGCCATTTCAGGGTGGAGCAAATGATTAAGAACCAGTGGTATTGAAGGAAGAAGACCAAACTGTACTAAAGGCATTGGCAATAAACAAGGTTCCAGGAATTAAGGGACTAGCCATTGTGATGTTTCAACAAATGGATGCAATACTGGAGGTGTTGATTTGTTTATGCCAAGAAATTTGGAAGACAGCTACCTGGCTAACTGACTGCAAGAGATTCCTATATGTGCCCATTCCAAAGTAAGGTGATCCAACGTAATGCAGAAATTATTGAGCCATATCATTAATATCACACAAGGGTAAAATTTTGCTGAGGAAAATTTAAAAAGAGTTGTAGTAGTATACTGATGGGGAACTGCCAGCAATTCAAGCTGGATTCAGGAGAAGGCCTGGAATAAGGAATGTCATTGCTGTTCTCAGATCGATCTTGGCTGAAAGCAAAGAATACCAGAAAGATGTTTACCTGTGTTTGATTGACTATGCAAGAGAATTTGACTGTGTGGACCATAACAAATTATGGATAACATTGTATAGAATGGGTATTTAGACTGGTTTTTCTAGAGAAACAAAAACAGTGAATCTTATATATGTTTATATATGACAGAGGGAGAGAGAAATTTTCCTCAAGGAAATGGCTCACACACTTGTAAAGTCTGGCAAATCCCAAGTCCATGGGTCAAAGGTCAAGCTGGAGGTTTCTCCTGACTCACGCAGCTGCAGAGGCTGATGAACTCAAGATTGGCAGGCAGTGTAGTAGGCTTCTGACTTCAGAGACTGATGAATCCAAGATCAGCAGGTAAAATGGCGGATTGTTGGCTTATAAGCTATGAAGGCAACAGTACCATGATCAGCAGGCTATATAGCATGCCACTGGTTCAAGTTCAGGAACTGGAGATGATAAGCTAAATGCAGAATTGAGATCCAGCAGAAAGCCAGAGAATTTTCCCAGATGTCCACATACCTATTGGAAGAAGGCCATACCCCTGAGGATACTCCCTTCATCCAATTAGCTGCTCCTAGAACATCTCATCATGTAGGTGATTACATTATGTCAGATCTCAAAATGGGGAATGATTACATAACAACTGCTAAACCACTGAGAATCATGGCCCAGCCAAGTTGGCATACAAGCTTAACTATCAAAATGGGAATTCTGGAACACTTACTTGTGCTCATGAGGAAGCTGTGCCTAGACCAAGAGGCAGTCATTTGAACAGAACAAGGGGATACTGAATAGTTTAAAATCAGGAAAGGTGTGCATCAGGGTTGTATCATTTCACCATACTTATTCAATCTGTATGCTGAGCAAACAAATCTAGAGGCTGGACTACGTGAAGAATAATGTGTCAGCCCCATTGGGGGTAAGACTCTTTAACAACCTGTGATATGCAGATGACACAACCTGGCTTGCTGGAAGTGAACATGACTTGAAGCACTTACTGATGAAGTTCAAAGACTACAGCCTTACATGTGGATCACACATACAGAAAACAAAAATCCTCACAACTGGACCAATAAGAAACATCACAATAAATGGAAAATATTGAAGATGTCAGATTTCATTTCACTTGGATCCACAATCAATGCTCATGGAAGAGATAGTCAAGAAATCAGACACATTGCACTGAGCAAATCTGCTGCAAAAGGTCTCTTTAAAGTGTTAAAGAGCATGGAAGTCACTTTGAAGACTATGATGAGGCTGACCCAGGCTGTGATATTTTCAGTAGCCTCATAAACATGTGAAAGCTGGACAATGAATAAGGAAGACTGCAGAAAAATTGATGCATTTGAATTGTGGTCTTGGTGAAAAATACTGAAAGTACATTGCCAGAACAAACAAATCTGTCCTGGAAGAGGTAAAGCCAGAATGCTCCTTAGACTTGAGAATGGCCAGCCTTCATCTCACCTACTTTGGTCAAGTTGTCAGAAAGGACTCTTCCCTGGAAAAGGATATCATGCTGGGTAAAGTAGAGGGTCAGTGAAAAAGGGGAAGACCCTAAATAAGAAAGATTGACACGTGGTTGTGATGATAGGCTCAAGTACAGCAAAGGTTGTGAGTTGGGCAAAGGACCAGGCTTTGTTTTGTTCTCTTGTGCATAGGGGTACTATGAGTCAGAGCCAATTTGCCAGAACCCAACAGTAACAACAATATTGTTGGCTGAAAGTTGATCCACAGGGGTGAGTTTGCTTATAGGCCTGAAAGATGTCTAAGGGCCATAGTCTTGGGAGTTCCATCAATCTCAATCAGACCAGTAAGCCTGGTCTTTTTTATGATTTTGAGTTTTGTTCCACATTTTTCTCACTCTATCTGGACCTCCTATTGTGATTCCCTTTCAGAGAAGTTAGCTGGGGTCTGTGTGCTTCATTAGACTAATTATTTCTATGTGACTGATTTTCTTTGCTCCAAACAGGGAGAGACCAATAGTTGCACCTTAAATGGCCACTTGCAAGCTTTTAAGACCCCAAGTTGTCTTTGTGGCCTGTGTTATGCCAGTTTGGCCATTCTGTCCCCTGACGCTGTGGTCCTAAATCCCCAGGCCAGTGATTCATTCCCTCAAGGTGTTTGATTATTCCCAAGAAGTTTTTATATCTTTGCCGCTTGTATAGCCTACTATATTCATGGATAAACTTGCAGCACATATAAATACATATATAGAAATATCCTGTCAAATTTATATATATTTGCAGGTGTCGTCTCATTTGCCTTCCCACTTCAGTTTGGCTTGTGTGTCTATGTATACACTCGTAATGACAGTTATTTTTTTTTGCAGTTTTGTGTATCATTATATCCTATTACACAGTACAATGTTTTGATTTGCTCCTTTACTGGGCAATATTCACTTTGATCATTTGATTAAGGTCATGTCTGTTATCTTTTCTCCACTGTTAACTTACTCTATTCACCTTTGTAATTAATAAATATTTTGAAAGCAGGTATTTTGAAGCTATATAAATATTTCATTACTTGTGAAATTTTCACCACTAATTTTATCATCTTTTGATTCTTCTTGGCTGCATTAATTATTACTATTATAGTTGCCAAATAGTTTTTCTAATTTCAATATTCCTTCTACATTTATCCACTGTCAATCCTTTTTCTTCTCTCCCCATTTGTTTACTCATTTACTTATTTACATATGAGCTCATGGATTCCTATTTTATTTTAATGAATTATAATACATGGCTAACACTAAATTCTGATTTGTGGGGGCTCTTTCAAGATGGCTTCTGTGCCCTTTGGGACCTTCCCCCATACTTGGAGTACTTACTTTCCTTCTGCCACAAAAAAGGATGTTCCAGGGTCATTTTTTACTTTTCCTGCCCTAGTCTTGGAATCGGCCATTTTTCCAAGGTGACTTGGTTCCTTTTAGTGGACAATGGTATTAAGAAACATAGATGCACACTGGTATTAGGGTATTGATGATTCCAGGCCCTTTCAATGGGTAGAACTAGGGATTGTATGTGTGTGTCATGTACATAGACACAGACATTCACACACACACAAACTCCAAGCCAAACTCACTGCTATGGAGTCTATTCCAACTCATAGCTACTCCCATTTGGCTTCTAAGGCTGTAAGTCTTTACAGAAGTAGATTGCCTCATCTTCCTTCCAGAGAGCAGCTGGTGAGTTTGAACTGCAGACCTTATGGTTAGCAGCCAAATGCCTTATCCACTATGCCACCAGAACTCCTTATACATATACACACTCATTAATGTCTTTAATTCTATGTTTATCTCTGTGTAGTGAAGACCATTTCACTCTGATAGTTCCATTTTAGTTTTTTCTCTTTCCATATTCATAACCTCCTTTCTCAACAGTGAGAATCTTGGCTCCCATTCTCCTAAATAGCTTTACTTACTTGAGTGGTCCTTTGTGTTCAATATCCTGTTGACAATGCTCCCCCAAACCCCACACCTGTGGGAATGCCTTTCCCTCCTCACTCAGTCTCTGACATCTGAATCTAGTCACTGTCTTCCTACCTCTCAAGGATGCCCTCCTCATTCTTCTCCAGCTCTGACACCCAATGCCAGGCCACTGTCACCCAGTCATGTAGATGGCTTCTTTACCCTGCTCAGGCTTGGGCACTCTGTTCCACAATGCAGTCATTCCTCCCATCCCCTGCCCCCCACACAAGGATGCCCTTTTTTCCCTGTTGAGGTTCTGTCACCTGTGCCAGGCCACCACCACTCTTGTGGTTACCTCCTCTGAGTGGGTGCCTTTCTCACTACACTAAGGATCTGACACACTATGCTGGGCTCTGTAACTCCACACACCTCAAGCCAAGATGCTTATCTTACTTAATTTTTGGATTGAACTAGGAAGGGAGGAAGCCATTGTATAGTTTTTAACTCTGTATAGACTCAGTAAGGAGCCCTGTTGGCACAAAGGTTAAGTGCTTGGCTGTTCAACAAAAGGTTAGTGGTTCAACCCCACCCAGTGGCTTCTTGGGAGAAAGACCTGGCAATCTGCTTGTATAAAGATTGTAGCCTAGGAAACACTATGGAGAAGTTCATCTCTGTCACATGGGGTTGCTATGAGTTGGAATTGACTCAACAGCACCTAACAACTACCTATATCCAGTAACTCCCTTATAAGGTGGGTAGGGAAACTAGATCCTGAGAGGCTGAGTGGGTTGGCAGCTGGTAGCCAGCTCACTACTGACATGGCTGGGCTTCTGAACCCAATCTTCCTGACAGGCAGCCTGACCTTCTCTCTACTAAGATAGCACATCTTCTCAGACAATGCTCCTGGAAGGTATATGGATGGTTATGGAGCACTGGGAGGCAGGATTCCCTAGAGCAGTTCAGATTTTCCTCATTGTCTGGCAGAGACCTCAGGTGTACTTATAGCTAACAAGGCATGAATGCAGACATTGGGCTGTTGAATGTGGCTTCCATGAATAGAGAAAATGAAAAGCAGGAGTGTTACGATTGTTTTTTATTGCTGTCAGGATCAGTTGTAACCCATGATAAGCAATGACAAACTCTTTGTAATGGTTGGTGTTCTGTGTCAATTATATTACAATGTGGAGTTAGAATTGACTTAATGGCAGCCAACAACAATAGTCAGGCTAAGGTCTCTGGGTGGTGCAGACAGTTTGTGCTCATCTACTAACCAAAAGGCAGGCAGTTTGAAACTACCTAGTGGTACCCAGAAGATAGGCTTGGTGATCTGCTTCCATAAAGTTTACAGCCTAGAAAATCTTATGTAGCAATTCTATTCTGTAACACATGCATTAGCAATAGGTCAGAATCAATTCAATGGCAGGGGAGTATAACTACACTATGAAAACTTGTTGCTGTTCTCTTCACTCCATGTATGTTCGTCAGTTTCACTCTCACAGTAATACTATGATGTTCTAATAGTAGTTTCCAAATTTTATGCATGAGGATATTAAGGCCCATTTCTGGTGAATCGGCTATGCCATTGTGGAGCAGTGCATTTCCCAGCTCAGCTGAATAGAGTTCCATGATTGATGAATGGTACTTGTGTGATTGAAGGAGGAGGTTCATGTCTAATAATTCTAACTTTGGCTAGCTGATCTTGGTGGTCTCTTCCAGCTGTGTCATATTGGTAATTCTCCATGAAGCCTTGCCAAATGTTGCCAACAATCATTCTTCTTCCCTTTCTTTCCACTCATGATTTTTTTTTTTTTCCCTTATTTTAGCCTCCTGGCTAACTATTGCCTAATGACAGTTCTCTTGTTTTTATTTGGACATGTTAACAATTTACATTATTGCTTGATTTTCTTATTTAATCACTAACTTAAGTAGATTAAAAGCTCCTCAAGGGCAAGAGTTAGATCTTACAGTTCTCTGGTCACCTTACACTCCCTAGAGGGCTTCCTATGCAGATGGTAGTCAATATAGGCCTGTTTAAGAGGATATGGAGAGACACCTTTTTGATTTGATTTCATTTTATCTGACTGTGGTTAATTGTAAACTCTTTGATACCCAAATGGTTCTGCCCTGCAGACTGAAATCATTATGATTATAATGGATACTGTTGGTGCCTGACAAGATCTTGTTCACCAGGGAAGGACATCCACCCCTGAAACCAACCTCTGTGAGGGAGGCAGCATGTCTGGCCTAGCAGGGATAAGCCTTGGGCTACTGGTGGTGATTCTGTCTTCCTCTTGTGGGGTTAGAGGAGGTCAGAAGATGTGGCCTCCTTTCCCCTTTGCCAATCCTGATATTAATCTTTTTGTTTCTGTTGATTCTGTTATGACATCACCCCTTTTCTTCTGGAGACTATAGGCTTTTTTTTTTTTTTGCTTCTCCTTTTCTAATTGTTGGAGATGTTGGGTGAGGGTATTGATTTGGCTCTTTCTTCTTTTTTGATATGTGGATCTGTTGCTATAAATTGCCCTCTGATTACTGGTTTTGCTGTGTCCTTAAGGTTTTGGTATGTTGTGTTTTCATTCTTATTCGATACAGAGAATTTTTAAAATTTCATTTCTTCTATTACCCAGTCATTTTTAAGGAGGGTATTATTAAATCTCCATGTGTTTGTTCTTCTGTTGGTCTTCCTTGTGTTGCTTTCTAATTTTATAACATTATGATCTGAGAAAACGCTTTGCAGTATTTCTATGTTCTTAAAATATACTGAGGCTTGCTTTGTGGCCTAACATATGGTCTATATAGGAGAATGTTCCATGTGCACTAGAAAAGACTGTATATTGTACTGTGGTTGGGTGAAGTGCCCTACAGCTCTCTGTAAGATCAAATTGGCAGATTGTATTGTTTAGTTCTTCTGTGTCTTTGTTGAGTTTCTTTCCAATTATATCTTTTATTGAAAGTGGTGTTTTAAGCTCTCCTGCTATCACTGTGCAATCATCTGTTTGTTTTTTCAGTTCTGTTAAGTCTGATTGATGTATTTTGGGGCTCTGTCATTGGGTATGTAAATATTCATTATGATTGTGTCCTCTTAATTCATTAATCATTATATAGTGTCCTTCTTTATCTCTAATGTGGTTTTTGTTTTAAAATCTATTTTATCAGTAATTAATATTGCTGCTCTTGCTCTATTTTAATTGCCATTTGCTTGATATATATTTTTCCAGCCTTTGATTTTTAGTCTCATTTTGTCTTTGTGTCTAAGGTGTCTTGTAGACAGCATATTGATGGGTTATGTTTTCTTATCCAGCCTGGAACTCTCCATCTTGTGAGTGGTACATTTAATCCATTTACTTTCAGTGTAATTATAGATGAGTATGAATTTATTGATATCATTTTGTTATGTGTTTTCTCATGGTGTTGCTGATTTCTTTGTTCCATATAATGTTCTGTGCTGAGCTTATATAATTTATGAATTTTGTTATTTCTTTCATTGGTATTGTTTTAGTATTTGCTAAATATTTTGCACACCCCTCATCTGTCAGTTTGTCATACTGTGGTAGATTGCATGTTGCTGTGAGGCTGGAAGCTATATCACTGGTATTTCAAATACCAGCAGGGTCACCCATGGTGGACAGGCTTCAGCAGAGCTAAGACAGACTGAGAAGAAGGAAGGGGCCATCAACTTCTCAAGGCACTGGCTGGTGAAAACCTTGCAATAGCAATGAAACATTGTCTGATATATTACTGGAAAATTTTATGAATAGCCCTGCCAACTTGTCTGATATAGTACCAGAACATAAGCCCCTCAGGTCAGAAGGCACTCAAAATATGAGTGGGGAAGAGCCATCTCCTCAAAGTAGAGTTGACTTGAATAACATGGATGGAGTAAAGGCTTTGAGATCTCCATTTGCTGATGCAGCATGACTCAACATTGGAAGAAATAGCAACAGACATCCATTAATAATCACAATGTGGAATGTAAGAAGTATGAATGTAGGAAAATTGGAAGTTGTCAAAAATAGAACACATAAAGATTGATACCCTAGGCATTAGTGAGATTAAATGGGCTGGTTTTGGCCATTTTGAATCAGAAAATCATATGATCTACTATGCTGGGAATGACAAATTGAAGAGGAATGGTGTGGCATTTAATGTCACAAAGAATGTTTCAAGATCTATCCTGAGGTACAGTGCTGTGATAGTATGACATCCATGTACCTAACAAGAAGACCAGTTAATACTACTACTATTCATATTTACGCACCAACCAGTAAAGCCAAAGGTGAGGAAATTGAAGATTTTTTACCAACTTCTGCAATATGAAATTGACCAAACATGCAATCAAGATATGTTAATTGTTACTGGTGATTGGAATGTGAACATTGGAAACAAAGAAGAATCACTGGTAGTTGGAAAATATGGCCTTGGTGATAGAAATGAAGCCAGCAATTGCATGATAGAATTTTGCAAGACCAGCAACTTAATCATTGCAAATAAATACCTTTTTCAACAACATAAATGGTGGTTATATGCATGAACATCACCAAATAGAATACAGAGGAATTGGATTGACTACATCAGTGGAAGGGAGCTCTGGTAGCATAGTGGCTAAGGCACTTGACTGCTAACCAGAAGGCTGGCAGTTCAAACCCACCAGCCACTCCTCGGAAGGAAGATGGGGCAATCTACTTCCGTAGTGATACTGCCTCAGAAACCCAAGGAGGGTTCGCTATGAGTCGGGTCCGACTTGACAGCACATAACAACAACAACAACAACACATCAGTGGAAAGAGACAATGGAGAAACTCAATATCTTCAGCCCAAACAAGGCCAGGAGTTGACTGTGGCATAGATCATCATTTGCTCATAAGCAAGTTCAAGTCAAAGCTGAAGACAATTAGTACAAGTCCATGAGAGCCAAAATATGATCTTATTTATATCCCAACTGCATTTACAGACCATCTGAAGAATAGATTTGATGCATTGAACACCAATGGCTGAAAACCAGAGGAATTGTGGGATAACATCAAGAACATCATCCATGAAGAAAGCAAAAGGTCATTAAAAAGACAGGAAAGGAAGAGAAGACCAAAATGGATGTCAGAAGAGTCTGAAACTCGCTCTTGAACAGAGAGTAGCTAAAGCAAATGGAAGAAATGACAAGATGAAAAAGCTGAACAGAAGATTGCAAAGTGCAGCTCAAGAAGACAAAGTCAATTATTATAATGAAATGTGTGAAGATCTGGAATTATAGAACCAAAAGAGAAGAACATCATCAGCATTTCTCAAGCCGAAAGAACTGAAGAAAAAATTCAAGTCTTGAGTTGTGATATTGAAGGATTCTATGGGAAAAATACTGAATGATGCAGGAAGCATCAAAAGAAGATGGAAGTAATATAGTCACTGTACCAAAAAGAATTGGTTGATGTTCATCTATTTTAGGTGGTGGCATATAATCAAGAACCAATGGTACTGAAGAAAGAAGTCAAGGCTGAGCTAAAGGAATTGGGGGAAAAAAAAAAGGCTCCAGGAATTGACTGAAAATCCACGGAAATATTTGAAAATGGAAGGTTCCCTGGAGACACTTACTCATCTATGCCAAGAGATTTGGAAGGCAGCTACCTGCCCAACTGACTGGAAGACATCCATATTTGTACACATTCCAAAGAAAGGTGATCCTACAGCATGTGAAAATTATCAAACAATATCATTAATATCACATTCAGGGAAAATTTTGCTGAAGATAATTTAAAAATGGTTGCAGGAATATACTGTTGGGGAACTTCCAGAAATGAGAGCTGGATTCAGAAGAGAATGTGGAACAAAGAATATCATTGCTGATGTCAGATGGATCTTGGCTGAAAGCGAAAGAAAAAAATGTTTACTTGTGTTTTATTAACTATGCAAATGCATTTGACTGTGTGGATCATAACAAATTATGGATAACATTGAGAAGAATGAGAATTCTAGAACACTTAATTGTACTCATGAGGAACCTGTACATAGACCAGAAGGCTGTTGTTTGAACAAAACAAGGGGATACTGCATGGTTTAAAATCAGGAAGGGTGTGCATCAGGGTTGTATCCTTTCACCATACTTATTCAATCTGTATGCTGATAAAAGAATTTGAGAAATTGGACTATATGAAGAAGAATGTGGCATCAGGATTAGAGGAAGACTCATTAACAACCTGCGATATGCAGATGAAAAACCTTGCTGAAAGTGAAGATGACTTGAAGCACTAACTGATGAAGATTAAAGACTGCAGTCTGCAGTATGGATTGCACCTCAACATAAAGAAAATGAAAATCCTCACATCTGGACCAAAAAGCAGCATCACAATAAATGGAGAAAAGATTGAAGTTGTCAAGGATTTCTTATTACTTGGATCCACAACCAATGACAATGGAAGCAGCGGTCAGGACATTGGACGACATATTGCACTGGGCAAATCTGCAAAAGACCTCTTTATGGTCTTTTGAAGAGCAAAGATGTCTCTTCCATGACTGAGATGTGCCTAACCCAAGTCACAGTATTTTCAATCACTTCATATGCATGTGAAATCTGGACAATGAATAAGGAAGACAAGAGTTGATGCTTTTGAGTTGTGATATTGGTGAAGAATGCTGAAAGTACCACGGACTGCCAGAAGAACTAACAAATCTGTCCTGGAAGAACTACATCCAGAATGCTTCTCAGAAACAAGAATTCTCAGACTTTGTCCCACCTATTTTGGTCATGTTGTCGGAAGGTACCATTCCCTGGAGAAGGATATCACACTTAGTAAAGTGGAAGGTCGGTGAAAAAGCAAAGATCTTCAACAAGGTGGATTGACACAGTGGCTGCAATGGTGGGCTCACATATAGCAATGATTATGAGGATGACACAGGATGGGTAGTGTTTAATTTTATTATACATAGGGTCGCTATGAATTGAAGCCAACTTGACTGCACCTAACAACAACAATGACAACAAATAATAATAATAATAATATTTTTGCCTCTCCTTTGTTTTTTATTTTGATGCAGAAGTTTATCCTTGTTCTTTGAGGTTACCCTGTGATTTATAGTTTTCTTAAGTTTAGAACAGTCTCCTCTCTCACAATTGTCTTGATTTCCTCACCATTTAGAAGTTCTGTACCTACACTATTTATTTTTTGGCTTGCAGTTGCCCTCATTTACCAATTGATTTGTCTGGTTCCCTCTTTACAGTCTTGTAAGCTAATTTTACTTTGGATACTTCTATAACTGTGTTTGTTTCTGGGTTATGTCATCATATGCATTAATCATCAGTTGTTGTCTGCTGTTGTTGCTGTGGTCTGCTTTTAACAAATTTTCTTATTTTCTGTTTATCTGGAAATCTCCTAATTTCACCATCATAGGAATAATTTTGCTCATTATGTAAATCTTGGTTGGCCATTTTTTTTTTTTTTTGCTTTCAGAGTTTTATATGTATCATCCCATTGCCTTCTTGCCTGAATGGTTTCTGCTGAGAAATCAGAGCTTAGTCTTACTGGTGGCCCTTTGTAGATAACTTTTTGCTTTTCTCATTCTACTTTCAAGGTTCTTTCTTTGTCTTTGGTTTTGATGAATTTGATTATGGTATGTTATGGTGATTTTCTTTTAGGGTCTATCCTGTTTTGGTGTCATTGGACTTGTTGAATGGATATATTCTTGTTTATTGTCATGGCAGAGAAATTCTCTTCCAAAAAATATTCGACAATTTTTCTCTATGGTTTTGTTTGTCTTTTTGTGTTCTGGAATTCTGTTTACACATGGGTTATTCCTCTTGATGGTATCCCACATGAATCTTAAGCTTCATTTTGTTTTGATCTTTTATTCTGGCTGATCCCTTGACAAAGTAATATTGAGATATTTGTCTTCAATCTCTTTAATTCTGTCTTCCATTGATTCAGTTCTACTGCTTTGCCCATTCAATGTGTTATCTAGTTCTGAAATCTTAGTGTTAATCTTCTGGATTTCTATTGGTTGTATTTGTATCATTTCTAATTATTTAGTTTGTCAGTTTGTTCTTGCATTGTTTTCCTAAATTGTCCTAGAGTTTTTTCTGTGTTTTCCTTAATTTTGTCAGTGTTTTCCTTTATTTTTTTTCCCCAGTATTTTCCTTGATCTGCTTCTCAATCTGTTGAAGGTACCTGAATATAATTCTTTGGAATTCCTTACTCAGGAGTTCCTATGCTGCTGCTTCCTCAGGGATGTTTTCTTGATCCAATCATACCTGCACTCATTGAGTGAAGGCTACCACTTGCTTTTGCACCAACTGACCAATGATAAATAGTGGCCAATATTAGCTCAACTCACCTTCACCTGCTCTTTATGAACAGCTAACAGAGATCTGTGCACACACTCTCATTCCCTATCATACCCACAAGTGGTGTGTGCCTAAGTGCCACCAACATAATAAGAACATCCAAAGTGGACACACCGCTTGAAAATATTCAAAATGGGTGCACTCTCAGGACAGCTAGTAGTCCAGATCTGTCTCTTCTTTCTCTGTTTTCCTTTCTGCTTGTCAGGCACCAGTGCAGTCCTTGCCCATGCAGTTCTTGGTAAGTAGAGCTGATTCTTAGGTTGCTGCCAGGATGCTGCTTGCAAAATATTCAAAATGGCTGTGCCCTCAGGACAGCTGGCAGTCCGCAGCTTCATTTCTCTCCTTACTTATTGGTTTCATTCAGGTTCTTCTACTAGCTGGTATTTAACCCACTTTATCCCGGCCTTCAAAGCTCAGGGTTCCAGGAATGTCTTCTGTATCAGTTTTAATTGTTTTCTCATTGCTTTGTTGCAATGTTGAAAAGAGTCTGTGTAGCTTGTCTGCCTATTCTGCCATTTTGCCAGAGTCATTTTATTCTAATTTGACTCTAATTTTATCTATCAGTTAAAAGAAAAAAAATCTATTCATCCTCCTATGTTCCTAGTTCTGGGCTACAATCTGTGGAAGAGTCAGTCAGCACAAAGGTCTTTTCAGCACTCAAAAGGGCCTTTTCAACAGAAGTATACTTCAAGTATCTTCTACCATTGTGTCCCTTAATCTTGACATGACCAAGGGAAGTTCAGTACTTCTATACCTTCCAGTCTGAATCTCCCAGGCAGTCTCTGCAATACATAACTAACTCCCAAATTTCTTGTCAGACCTTAGGTCACAATAGTTATTTCCCAAAACGTGGTCACTGTTGTGTATTTCCTGGGTTATAAATTAGGGCTCATGGTCAAAATGGGACAGAGCATTTTAAATCAGGATTATTCTAGAAATTGAGAGTGTACAGTCATGATGAACTCTGCTCCCTGATGCAGGTAAGCAGATAATCAGGCAGGTTCAGCTAGCGAGCCCCTAACAAAGTAATGAGATGTCTGGCTCTGAGAAAGC
This sequence comes from Orycteropus afer afer, assembly GCF_000298275.1. Classification (NCBI taxonomy): domain Eukaryota; kingdom Metazoa; phylum Chordata; class Mammalia; order Tubulidentata; family Orycteropodidae; genus Orycteropus; species Orycteropus afer. The sequence continues at coordinate 2,728,227 of NW_006921775.1, forward strand.
ATAGTCTGGTGATTTTGGAGAGAGCAGCATTCTTGGTATCCCTCAAGAAGCAGTGTGGGATCTGGGACCAGACTACCTGGATTGCAATTACAGACTAGACAAGAAGTGGGTTTGGATTATGGCATTATGGTGAAAGGATAGGAATTACTCTCAAGAAGGCTGGGTTAGCAGATATGTGATCAAAACAAATTACTTAACCTCTCCAAGACTTAGTTTCCTCGTCTATAAAAATGGACATGATAATAGTACCTAGCTCACAGGGTTGTGGGAAAATGACATGTAATAATATGTGTAAATGTCTCAGCTCTGGCACCTAATAAATGTTTCCTGTTATTAAAGGGAACACCCACCCATGTCCAGCTATCAGCCCTGCCAGTCGTGAAGGCAGCCCTGCTGACTCTAAGAGCTCTGTTTACCACCCACTTCTTATCATGGTTTAATGCACAGTCTTTATGTGGGACCCTCAGTTCCTGGGAAACTTCACATCCTGTCTGTCAGACCACAGGCAATAGCCTTTCCAAGGTCTGGAATGAATTAGAAGGTACAGGAAGGAACAGAGGGGTGTGGAGCACTGCATCCCCTCAACCATGTACCTAGAAGTGAAGTTTAAAAGACAGAGAGGACTAGGGAAGGAGAGAAAGAGAAGATGGGCAGCCAGGAGTAAGTGAACAATCTCTGGGGTCAGACAAATCTGGGTCCAAACCCCAGCTTCATCCCTCTTTAGCTATGTAACCTTTAACAACTCATCTAACTTTTCTGAGCCTCTGTTTTCTACCCTAAAATTCTGCACAATTGGGTAATATCTACACTGTAGATACAAATCTGTGCTGTTGTTTATGTGGAGTTTGAGGTAGGGTGGGTTCTCAGTAGAAAGCCTGTCCTATCTTTCTGGGTTAAACTCTCTCAGCAGGTTTTGTCTGCAGCCACCCACTTTTCTATCTGGCCCTTCACACTGCTGAAAAAGTCCTTGATTCTGAGTGACAGAGTTACAAGTTTCCCTCCATCACTGTGTGGAAGATGAGGTCCCAACCTCATGGAGAATGACTGCTTGTCTTGATATTTTTGAAGTCAGTTCATGTGGACAGTGCTCTGGGTTCTGCATTGCTGGAAGTCCTCAGATTCCTTATGCGTTCCCCTACAGTCTACCCAGGAGAGAAGCCACCATGATGGAATGTGGCCAGACTGTCGGTCCCACACTCTTACCCCATGGTCTGCAGCAGCTGCTCTCCAGTTAAACGTTCTGGTTCAGACAAGGCCACTGACCCTCAGTTCACCTAAATAAATGCACTTCCTCAGAAATGCAGACAGATCTCGTATGACTTCCATTGGGGCTTCTGAGCTTAGAGGCTTTCTATGATCACACACTGGCAGTACTGGTTATTGGGAGAAACTATACCCTAATGCTCTGAAGGTGGGAGGGCACACAGCTGTTTCCCCATCAGCTGAACTATGGTACTCTGTGGGTGAAACTTCATCAAGAGTGGGTTACCCTCTCTAGGAGGGAGGGGTAAAGGGGGAAGCTTTTGTTGTGGGGCTTTGAGTTTATTCTAACAGTAGTAGAATATTTTGGAAAAGGATAGCAGTAATAGTGACACAGCATGAAAAATATCGTGAATATCCCTGAGCTGTGAATGTTGGAATTCTTATGTTAATATCCTGGTGAATATGTTTTCACCACAATAAAAGTTAAAAAAAAAAAAAAAAAAAAGCGGGTTGCCCTCTAGATCCACCACTCTGTCAGTTTATCGTATTGTGGCAACTCGCTGTGAGGCTGGAGACTATGCCATTGGTATTTCAAATACCAGCAGGGTCACCCATGGTGGACAGGTTTCAGCGGAGCTTCCACTAAGATAGACTAGGAAGAAAGATGGGGCCATCCACTTCTGAAAAAGTTGGCCACTGAAAACCTTATGAATAGCAGTAAAACATTGTCTGATATATTACTGGAAAATGTTATGAATAGCCCTGAAACATTGTCCGATATATGATGTATTGCACTTGGCAAATTTTCTGCAAAAGACCTCTTTCAAGTGTTGAAGAACAAAGATGTCTCTTTGAAGACTAAGGTGTACCTAACCCAAGTCACAGGAGCTCTGGTAGCATAGTGGCTAAGACACTTGCCTGCTAAGCAGACGGCTGGCGGTTCAAACCCACC
>NW_006921775.1:2730481-2739642 GCF_000298275.1 Orycteropus afer afer
GAAGGAAGGTTGGGCAATCCTACTTCCGTAGTGATACTGCCTCGGAAACCCAAGGAGGGGTCACTATGAGTTGGGTTTGACTCGATGGCACATAACAACAACAACAACAACCCAAGTCACCGTATTTTCAATCACTTCGTATATATGTGAAACCTGGACAATGAATAGGGAAGACCAAAAAAGAGTATATGGTTTTGAGTTGTGATGCTGGTGAAGAATGCTGAAAGTGTCATGGACTGCTAAAAGAACTAAAAAATCTGTTCTGGAAGAAGTCCAACTGGAATGCTCCTTGGAAGCAAGAATGGTCAAACTTTGTTTCACCTGCTTTGGTCATGTTGTCAGAAGGGACCATTCACTGGAGAAGGACGTCATGCTTGGTAAGGTAGAGGGTCAATGAAAGAGGGAAAAGCCTTCAATGAGATGGAATGACACAGTGGCAACAGTGATGGGCTCAGGTATAGCAAGGATTGTGAGGATGGCGCAGGACCAGGTGTTTCTTTCTGTTGTACATAGGGTCGTTATGAGTTAGAGCCAACTTGACAGTACCTAACAATAACAAGCCCTCTAGATGTTTGTTACCTGCCTCTCTGACAACCTGCTTCTTCACATTCAGTACCTGGAGGCCCTTCCTTCCCAGTCTGTAATGCCAATGGAAAGAAATATCCTCCACTAGGGATTAGTGAGCCAAATATGGGCCACTGCCTGTTTTTGTAAATAAAGTTTTATTGAAACAAAACCATACCCAATTTACATATTGTCTACAGGTGCTTTCATGCTACAACAGCAGAGTCAAGTGGTTGCAAGACAGACATATGGCTTGCAAAATCTAAAATATTTACTATCTGGCTCCTTATTAAAAAGAAAAAAAAAAAAAAGTTTCCCTACCCTGACCCTATACTATCTAAGTGGACTTAGGACCAGACTCTAGGGTGAGACTTGGATAGAGAGATATTGTTCAGGAACTGTCTCAGCCAGAGCTTCCCTTCCTACCAGAAGCCCCTTCTTCTGGAACATATACATAAATATTATGGCAGAAAAGTCTGAGGTTGCATAATGAATGTTTCCAAGGCATGTTCTGTGGAACCCTAGTTCTGTAAGATGCCTCCAGGTAAAAGGTTCAGAAGTCAAAAATGTTTGAGAACATAGTCGTGATCTCCTTTGAAGATTCACAGCATATATTAGTATATTAAAGGCTCTGAGAAGTCTTGTGGGCAACAAACTTATTTATTTTGTTTATTCTTGTTGCTCTAATGGAATTTGATCACAAAGTATTTTTTACATGTGTACCCCAGCCATAGCCTACAAAATCCAGATGGATTTGGGAAACAATAGGCTAAGAAAAAGTCAGTTTCATGGATTGTAGAAATTATTTATTTGATCATTCTAGTTCTAGAAGAGGTGGAAAGACCATGAGTGCAGTCTTTCCCACAGAAATGCAGCTGTGGGAATGTTGCAGAGTCTGGGGTGACAAGAGTTCTCTTCCCTTCTACTAATTATCTGGGCCATTGAGATGTGTATTGTACAGGAGTTAGAGAAGAACCCAGACATCAGCATTATGGATGGTGAGGTTGGATAGAGGGAGAGGCTTGAATCTGAAGTCATTTTGGGCTTTCTTCCTGTGTTGAAGTTGACACCATTTTTACAGGAGAAGCCTACCTCAGTAAGATTACCTTGTAGCCCCAGGCCCTGAGAAGGACAGGCATATGGAGGGGAGTCAGCCCCACTAGAAAGAGCCCCAGGGTACATCTTGAACTGTGCATGGGCCCTGTTCTTGACAATTGTCCCCATCTCTCCTATGGGCAGAGTGAGTGTGAGTGGAGGAAAGGGCATATGTACCCTTCTAAATGGTGTTTTTGACAGGAGTTGGAAGGGTAGAGCTCACTATTACAGTGAAAGAAAGGGAGTATTCTGCCCTACAGTAAGGAACTTAATGTAAAAGACAAAAAAAAAACCATCAAAATACACCACCCTCACTGCCAAACCTTGATGTGTGAATAATGTCTTGAAAGTCTTCGAAGACCTTGAGTATGCAAAGGAAAAGTCAGACTCAGCCATAAGAGAGTGGGCCATGGTGGGAAGGTGATGGGAACATACTGCAACATTTCAACACAGGCCAGAGACAAAGGGGTTTTGGTTCAGTTCATGCTGTGGGTTCAGGTCTTGTCTTTTGGGAGGTTGATTATAAAATACAGGTTTAGGAGATGGAAAACTGACAAATATATCTGTAAAGCTGAATTAAACCCACTATGAAAATCAACAGAACACTTACAAATAATCGGGAAACAGCATTGAGAATCTATTTTATCTGAATCAGAATAGAAAGATTTTTTTAAAAAGAAAATAATTGAATGATGAGAAGGTTGTGGGAGGTTGGCCCTGTCCCACATTGCTGGTGGGAATGAAAATTGCTGTGACATTTAGATATGCCACCAGAGCCTCAAAAATGTTGCCACCCTTTGACCAGATGGTTTCACTTCTAGAAATCTGTCTAAGGCAATGATTGGACATGGAGAAGAAAAATCTTCATGAACAAAGATGTTTGTGTAACAATTTGTGTTGATATATTGGAAACCCTCTAAATGGTTAACAATAGGAGGCAGATAAACAGATCAACCATTGCATCATGTTATTAGGTGCTGTTGAGTTCTGACTCATAGTGACCCCATGCACAATAGAACAAAACATTACCAGGTCTTGCTCTATCCTGACAACCATTGCTATGTTTGGGCCCATTGTTGCAACCACTCTATCAATTATTCTCATTGAGAGTCTTGCCTAAGGCACTTGACTGCTAACCAGAAGGCTGGCAGTTCAAACCAACCAGCCACTCCTTGGAAGGAAGGTTGGGCAATCTACTTCTGTAGTGATACCATCTCAGAAATCCAAGGAGGGGTCACTATGAGTCAGGGCCAACTCGAAGGCACACAACAACAACTTTCCCAAGCATGATATCCTTTTCTAGGGACTGCTCCTTCTGACACCATGTCCAAAATACATGAGACAAACTCACCATCCTTACTTCTAAGGAATATTCTGGCTGTACATCTGCCTAGACAGGTTTTTTTGTTCTTCTGGCTGTTGTTGTTGTTATATGCCCTCGAGTTGGAGCCAACTCATAGTGACCCCTCCTTGGGTTTCCCAGGCAGTATCACTACAGAAGTAGATTGCCCAATGGTCCTTCCAAGCAGTGACTGGTGGGTTTAAACCACCAGCCTTTTGGTTAGCAGTCAAGTGCCTTAGGCACTATGCTACCACTATGCTCCCGTTCTTCTGTCAGTCCATGATAAATTCAATAGTCTCTGCCAACACTGTAATCAAAATGCATTATCAGTTCTTCTTAGATCTTCCTTATTCATTGTCCAGCTTTCACATGCATATGAGGCAATTGAAAAGACCATGGCTTGGGTCCAGTGCACTTTAGCCCTCAAGATGACACCTTTGTTTTTAACCCATTGAAGAAGGCTTTTGCAGAAGATTTGTCTAATACAATATATCATTTGATTTCTTGACTGTTGCTTCTAGGGGTGTTGATTGTGAATCCAGGTAAAATGAAATTCTTGATAACTTCAATAGTTTCACTGTTTATCATGATGTTACTTAATGGTCCATTTGTGAGGACTTTTGTTTTCTTTATGTTGAGGTGTAATCCATACTGAAGGTTGTAGTCTTTGATCTTCATCAGTAAGTGCTTCAAGTCATCTTTACTTCAGCAAGCAAGGTTGTGCCATCTGCATGTTGCAGATTGTTAATGAGTCTTCCTCCAATCCTGCTGCTGAATTCTTCTTCACATAATCCACCTTCTTGGATTCTGTGCTCAGCGTACAGATTGAATATGTGTGGTGAAAAGATACAACTCTGATGCACACCTTCCCTGATTTTAAACCACACAGTATCCCCTTGTTCTGTTTGACCAACTGCCTATTGGTCTATCTACAGGTTCTTCATGAGCAGAATTGAGTGTTCTAAACTCCCAATTCTTCTTAATGTTATCTATAACTTGTGATTCACACAGTTGAATGCCTTTGCATAGTCAGTACAACACAAGGAAACATCTTTCTCATGTTCTCTGCTTTCAGCCAAGGTCCATCTGATGTTAGCAATGATATCTGGATTCTACATCCTCTTCTGAATCCTGCTTGAATTTCTGGCAGTTCTGTGTAGATATACTGCTATAGCCATTTTTAAATTATCTTTACCAAAATTTTACTTGTATATGATATTGATGGTGTCCTATAATTTCCATTTTATCACCTTTCTTTGGAATGGGTATGCATATGGTCAGGTAGGTATCTTCCAAATTTCTTGGCATAGAGGAGTGAGTGCTTCCAGAGTTGCATCCATTTGTTGAAACACCTCAATTTGTGTTCATAAATTTCTAGAGCATTGTTTTTTGCCAATGCTTTCAGTGCAGCTTGGACTTCTTCATTCTGTACCATTGGTTCTTGACCATATGCTGCCTCCAGAAATGATTGAACATAGATCAGTTCTTCATAGTATAGTAACTGTCTATTCCTTCCATGTTATTCTGATGCTTCCTGCCTTGTTCAATATTTTGCCCATAGGATCCTTCAATATCACAACTCAAGGCTTGAATTTTTCTTCAGTTATTTCAGCTTAAGAAATACTGAGCATGTTCTTCCCTTTTCGTTTTCTAACACAAGGTCTTTGAATATTTCATTACAACATTTTGTCTTCTCAAGCTGCCATTTGAGACCTTCTGTTCAGCTCTCTTCATCATTTTTCCAATTTGCTTTAGCTACTTACTCTATGTTCAAGAGAAATTTTCAGAGTCTTTTCTGACATCTATTTTGGTCTTTTTTTTTTTTTTTTCCTTTCCTGTCTTTTCAATACCTTTTGCTTTCTTTATGTACGATGTCCTTGATGTCATCTCACAACTTGTCTGCTCTTCTGATTCAATGTGTCAAATCTATTTTTGAGATGGTCTCTAAATCCAAGTGGGATATACTCAAGATTATACTTTGGCTCACTTAGACTTATTTTAATTTTCTTCAGTTTCAACTTGAGCTTACATATAAACAATTGATGGTCTGTTCTGCAGTCAGCCCCTGGCCTAGTTTAGACTGATGATATTGAGGTTCTCTATGTCTCTTCAGTAGTCAAGAAATCAGACATTGTATTGCACTGGGCAAATCTGCTGCAAAGGATCTATTTGAAGTGTTAAAGAGCAAAGATATTACTTTGAAGACTGTTGTTGTTGCTGTTATGTGCCATTGAGTTGGACTCGACTCATAGTGACCCCTCCTTGGGTTTCCGAGGCAATATCACCACAGAAGTAGATTGCCCAACCTTCCTTCCGAGGAGTGGCTAGAGGATTTGAACAGCCAGCCTTCTGGTTAGCAGTCAAGAACCTTAGACACTATGCTACCAGAGCTCCCACTTTGAAGACTAAGGTATGCCTAACCAAAGCCATGGTATTTTCAATTGCCTTATATGCATGTGACAGCTGGCCAATTAATAAGGAAGACTGAAGAAGAGTTGATGCCTTGAATTGTGGTGTTGGCAAAGAATACTGAAAATACCACAGACTGCCAGAAGACTGAATAAATCTGTTGTTTTGGTTACTTTGTGCTGCTCTAACAGGAAATGCATCATAAATGGGTGGCTTTAACAAACAGTAGCTTATTCTCTTATAGCTTTTGAGGCTAGGAGTCTCAATTCAAAGTGCCAAACTCTAGGGGCTGGGTGAAAGTCTCTCGACTTTGGGCTTCAGCTCTGCCTCTTGCTCCCTGCCCACTGAAGCTGGAGGCTTGCTTCACTCAGGCAGCTGCTGGCTGCCGAGGCTGACAGACACAAGGTTAACAAATAAAAGGGCACAGTCCCAATATTACCAAACCACACAGCAGGCCACTGATTCAAGTCCATTAAGAGTCCCAAGATTGGCAGACAACATGGAAGGCTGCTGAACAACAACTCGGGTACATGCAGGCTCCAAGTGTGCCAAATAGCTACAGACCATTCTTAAAGCTGCTCCTTATGTACTTGGAGCAGACCATCCCTGAGACAGCTACTCAGCTTCTCACAATAGATTCTACCATGGAGCTGATTACCAGTCTCACCATGGGGAATAACTATATCCAGCTGCCCAATCACTCAAAACCAGGCCCAGCAAGTTGACACAGAACCTTAACTACCACATCTGTCCTGGAAGAAGTGCAGCCAAAATGCTTCTTAGAAGCGAGAATGACTAGACTTCATCTCACCTACTTTGATGATGTTGTCAGAAGGGACCAGTCCCTGGAGAAGGATGTCATGGTGGGTAAAGTAGAGGATCAACAAAAAAGAAGGCCCTCAATGAAGTAGATGGATGACACAGTGGTTGTAATGATGGGTTCAGGCATAGCAAGGATTGTGAGGATGGCACAGGACCTGGCAGTGTTTCTTTCTGTTGTACAGAGGGTTGCTACAAGTTGGAGCCAACTCAGTAGCATCCAACAACAACAACCATGTTTCTTTCCACAAATTTAGTCGATTTGAGTTTTGTGTTTTCCATACAGTGAGGGCCACATGTTCGTTCTTTGTTTATGTTGTTGAAAAAAGTATTTGCAATGAATAGGTTGTTGCTTTTGCAAAATTTTATCATGTGCTCTCAGGTGTCATTTCTATCTCTAAGGCCATATTCTCTAACTAATAATCCTTCATCTTTGTTTCCAACTTTCACATTCTAATAACCAGTAATTATCAGTGCATCTTGGTTTCATGTTTGATTAATTTCAGACTACAGAAGCTGGTAAATATCTTCAATTTCTTATTTTGTATCAGTTGGTGTGTAAATTTGAATAATAGTTGTATTAACTGGTTTTCCTTGTAAGCTAATGGATATTATCCTATCACTCACAGCATGGTACTTTAGGATAGATTTTGAAAGTTCTTTCTGACAATGAATCTGACACTGTTCCTCTTCAATTTGTCATTCCTAGTACAGTAGACCATATGATTATCCAGTTCCAAATGGCCAGTACCAGTCCATTTCAGCTCAATAATGCCTAGGATATCTATCTTCAAGCACTCCATTTCATTTTAACAACTTCCAATTTTCCTAGATTCATACTTTTATACATTCCATGTTCCAATTATTAATGGATGTTTGTAGCTGTTTCTTCTCATTTTGAGTCATGCTACATCAGCAAATGAAAGTGCTGAAAGCTTTACTCCATCTATTTCTTTAAGGTCGACTCTACTTTGAGGATGCAGTTCTTTCCCACTCATCTTTTGAGTGCATTCTAACCTTAGGGGCTCATCTTCTACACTGTTAGGCAATGCTGTCTATCCTGATTTTTTTTTTTTAATGAAGTAGATTGCCAGGCCCTTATCTACTTCTGTAGTGATACAGCCTTGAAAACCCAAGAAGGGGTCACTGTGAGTCGAGTCTGATTTGACAACACATAACAACAACTCCTTATCTTAGTCTGGAAGCTTTGCTGAAACCTGCTTGCCTTGCATGACCCTGCTGGTATTTTAAATGCCAGTGGTATGGCTTCTGGCATCACAGCAACATGCAAGTCACCAAAGTATGGCAGACTGCCAGGGGTGGTAGAACTTTTGTACACCATAGAATATTTTACAGACTATAACAATGATGCTTCCAAAGTCATCTACAGTGACATGAAATTCTTTTCACACAATATTAAATGAAAAAGAAAACTAAAAACTGCTTCTAACATTAACTATGTGTGCCTATAATATGAAAGATAAAATATTAAAATATGTATTTCTAAATGCTGAGATTGAATAATTCTGATTTGTTTTTAAAAACCTTTTGTCTATTTTCCTAGTTTTCTACACTTACCATGTATTATGTTTGTAACAAGAATATTTGAGAAAGTTCTTTAGAATTTTAAAGATGGAAGTAAACATTGACCTATAATAATCAAAAAATACTTCTTGGAAGAGCTGATAATTGAAAAAGGTCCTTTTAAAAAGGACTATTCCTCTGTGTGTGTGGGGGGGGTCTTACTTTTTCACTTGACAGTTCAGATCCTGTGACCTGGTGGCTCAATGCCATGCTCAAGGTCACACAGGGAGTATTAGCAGGTAGGATGAATGCCCACCTCCCAATTCCACACACACAGGTTTTTCATTAAGTCCAGAAGCCTGTTGACTAGAGGTGCCTGTGGGCATCTTCTTGCTACTTCTCAGCCCTTGTTCTCTGATTAATTATCTGGAGTGACTCTGTGGAAGAAAGCCTGGGGTGCTTGCCTTGATCAGGCTGCCTCGATCCCAGCTCACCATATGTCTCAGCAGGCATTGCTCAAAATCACTGGGGCAGCCTCTTGGAGCTGTCAGCCTCAGGGAGCCCATTTCCACCACTCCCGAGTTCACTGAAACGAAGTCACCAACATGCAGTGAGCACAGAAACAAGCAATATCTGCTCCCATTCAGGCGTCTCATGTTGGGAGTGACTCTGAGGGTCCTAGGTTGCCTATCAAAGCCAATTATTTAAGCAATACTTGATACAAACATTCATTCTTTAATCTTTCCAGGTTTCCTGGGGGAAAATAGGAGCAGGAACTAGGGGAGAGCCAGGAAGTTGAATTGCAGTAAAACTGCACAGAGAAACAGTAGGTGACTTGGTATGGAACATAGGCACTTTGGTGTCAGGCAGATTTGGGTTCAAGTCCCACCACAACCACCTTCCAGATGAGATTTCCTTGGCTAAGTCATTGAATCTTCTTGAGTCTCAGTTTTCCTCATTTTTCAAACTGGCTTAATGATGCCAACCTCACAGGGTTTTTGGGAGCATTAAACAGTATGGCAAGGATGCTCCATGATGTACTACTATGCCTAATAACAATGATGGCTTCATTTGAAAAGAAAACAAAAAACTTTGCTACCTATTAAATATAATTGGGTAATATTTTATTTAAATCTAAACAAGCACTAAGCAAAAGGTACAACATGGACCATGGAGCAGGAGTTATGAACAACTGAAGCTATTTACTTGAGAGATAAGAAGGATGAGCACATTATATCTTTTAGGAGGATGCCATTATGAAGTAATTGTTGTTAGGTGTGTAGTGTCCCCATTGAGAAATAGCCAAAAACCAAACTCAGTGCCATCAAGTAGAGTCCAACTCATAGTGGCCCCCATTGGGTTTCCAAGGTAGTAAATCTTTTTTTATTTTCCTTTTTTTTTTTTTTTT
>NW_006921775.1:2743777-2754836 GCF_000298275.1 Orycteropus afer afer
GCAGGGATTGTGGGGCTGGCATGGGATTGGGCAGTGTTTCATTCTGCTGTGCATGGGGTCGCTATGAGTTGGAAATGACTCGACGGCACTTAACAGCAAACAACAATGTTGCCCAACTGAGTGTGAAGGCCACACTCATTTTCATATGTGTGTATCTGTCCCTTCCATTCTCCAGCCCACGGTGGCTTCTTGGACTCTCTGAGTTCCAACATCCTCCTGTTAGATGCCATTGAGTAAATTTCAATTCATAACAACGCCACTTGACAAAATAGAACTGCCCCATAAAATTTTCTAGGCTATAATATTTACAGAACAGATTGACAGGTCTTTCTCCTATGGAGCTACTGGTTGGGTTTGAACTGCCAACCTTTTGGTTAGCAACATAGTGTTTAACAATTGCACCACCAGGGCTTCTTATCATCCTTTTAGATCTGCTCAAATCTACTCTTTCCCTCACACTGCTGCTCTTCCTGTCAGGAGTCACTGAGTTGAAAGTCACAAGTCACTGTTGTTTGTTTCCACACTCTGTGCCACACTCACCTATACCTCTGTCTGAGAGACTGTACAGAGTACTGGAAAATGTGGTGGCACCAGACAGAACTGAGTTTGAACCCTGGTTCTGCCATGTATCACTTCTGTGGCCAGGAACAAGTTATATAACTTCTCTAAGCATCAGTTCTATCATATAAAAATGTATATTATAGTTACTAACTTTTGAGCATTTATTAGGTGCTGGTGGTTCAAATCCACCAGCCACTCCTTGGAAGGAAGACTGGGCAATCTATTTCCGTAGAGACACAGCCTTGGAAACCAAAGGGAGGGGTCGCTATGAGTTGGAATTGAGTTGATGTCAGTGCTTTTTTTTTTTTTTTTGAGGAGTCCCTGGGTGGCACAAATGGTTAAGTGCTTGGCTACTAACTGAAAGGTTGGTGGTTTGAGTCCACCCAGAGGTGCCTTGAAAAAAAGGCCTTGTGATCTACTTCCAGAAAATCACCTATTGAAAACCCTATGGAACACAAGTTCTACTCTGACACTCAAAGGGTCACCATGAGTTGGAGTTGACTCAATGGCAATTTTTTTAAAAAAAATTATGTCCTAGGCACTGTGCAAAGAGCTATAAAGATGTTATTTCCTTTAGTGGCTGTGTAGATGAGCTAGACAGTGTTTGCTGGTAAATGTTTAACAAGTAGTTTTCCATGAAAAGTAAGCTCTGATTTGTAGCGTGTGCCCATTTCTATGGAGTAAATATTTTCACCATGGCTAATTTCAACCTGCCACACTGATGCCACTGAAGGGCAGACTTGGGAAGGGGTGCACACCATCAATTAATCCAAACCATGGGAGCTGGTATGAGTTGGCTGCAGTGTCCCATTGGAGGTAGATATCGTCATCCTTTCTCTACTTGCAGGGAAACTCAGCAGCAGACAGGTTAAGTGACCTGCCTAAGCTCAGCCAGATGTTAAGGGAAAGAGCAGTAGCTCCAGCTCAGCTGTCTTCCTCCACAGACTGTGTTCTTTCTGCTTTACCCAAATGTGGGGTTGTTATGATTACACCTAATGAGGGTGCTGTGGATGTAGTGCAGTGTCTGGTACATAGTAGGAGTTCAATACATTATGGCTGTTGTTGAAATTATTGTCAAGGTAATTCCACCAGCTGGTTTTCCATGCCCACCTGTGGCAGAACTGGGATAGAGGATTCTGGGGCTGCTCCTCCCATCTCCGTCTCCTTGCTGCAGGCAATTCACATCTTCCCCTATTTCCCTGGTCCTGGTGAGAACATTTGAAAAATGCCTTCTCTGTTAAATAAGGGCCCCTGCAGCTGCCAGAGGGCAGGTTGTTATTTCACACTATTTAGTACAAGGTTTCAGAAACACATTCAAGATTCCATGTCCATAAAGACAAGGGCTAGTCAATAATTCTGAGCTTGTCACTATCCATGGGAGAACAGAGCTCATGCTTCCTTGGTGGTCATCTGCTAGGGATAGAAATTTGCAGAGAATCTGTGTGATCCACAGTCACCCTTGCTCATTTAAAGAAAACTTCTCTCCTTACCCAAGCACATGCTTGTCTGTGCACATAAACATACACACATATATGCACACATTCTCAAACACTACAAAAGTATTGCTTTCCCCAAGTCAAAAATGCCAAACACAATATAGACAAGAAGAAGGTTATAAATATGGGCTGAGGATTCCTTCAGGTATCACCAAAACACATATTGAGGAAACTGTTTTCTCATGCGGAGGCATAGATAGGTAGGCACAGCCATCTTGAGGGTATTGAGCAGGAGGTAGAGTATTCCCCATGGTCAGGGTCAGCAACCCCTCTGACATCTCCAAGGGAGGAGCTTCAACAGAGAACAGTCTTAGGAAAAATTGTTCTGAGTCTGGGTGTCCAAGCAATGATGAGAACATCAGTGATAAGCATACAAGGTACTTACCATGTGAATCATTGGTTTTAACCATAACAGCAATGCTATAATGTAGGGGCTAAGTTTTATCCCTACTTCATGGCTAAAGGAGTTAAGGTTGGGGGAGGTTAAGAAATTTGCTTAAGGCCAGGAACTCTGCTAAGACTTTTAACAGAATAGTATTTCATTTTACTCATCCAGCCCATTCATGCTGTTGGTGTTATTGTTTTTCAATTTGATAGATATGGCAGTCAGAGAGGTTAAGTAAACCACTCAGAGTCACAGAGGGAATAGTGACAGTGAATGGACTCAAAAGAGCCCTTGACTCTGTAGCGTAGAATCACAGCCCTATAGTCCTTCCTGGAAAACCTGAGATTATTGACCCTACCTGAGACCTGGGCCCCAGCCTGCTTATGGAGAGCCCCTCTAGGGCTGCCTGCTCAGCATTCAACCTAAACCCCTTGAGGAGAAAGGTTTTTTTTATTTATCAACATTAAAACCCCAAATGCTTTCTCATTGCTTATAGACAAAGTTCCTTCTCCATCTCTCCCAAAGAATGCCAGGTGGGCAAGACCTACCCTTTCTTGCATGGAAGTATAATTTCAGCTTGGTTTGAGAAGGACTGCCTTTCTTCTGCCTCTGGACTCCTTGCTGAGTCCACCTTGGATTGTACTGGGGCCCACCACAATCAACTTTCTGCAGCCCTAGCCTCTATTCTTAACTGGATGGTACACAGGACTTACTCTCAGTATCACTGAGACACTTAATATCTCTCATGCAGGAACAGCTACATAACTGTGGGTGTCAGTTAAAAATGAAAATGCAAGACCCCTCATTCAACAATTATTCAGATCTTAAGACGGTGAGTTGTTGTTGTTGTTATGTGCCGTCAAGTCGGACCCGACTCATAGCGACCCCTCCTTGGCTTTCCGAGTCAGTATCACCATGGAAGTAAACTGTCCAATCTTCCTTGTGAGGAGTGGCTGGTGGGTTTGAACCAATAGCCCTCTGGTCAGCAGTCAAGTGCCTTAGGCACTATGCTACCAGAGCTCCTAAGACAGTGAGAGTAGACCATTAAAGCAAGCTAAGGGTCCAAGTGTGGGCCCTGTGAACTTGCATGCCCATTATGCCAACTGTGCTTTTCATCTATATTATGCCAACTGCCTCCTGTTTTTCATGCCCCTCTTCAAGTCATTCTCCACACTGCAGCCCCAGTGACTTTTCTTGATTGTAACTCCATGTAAGTCAGTACATGGATTCGTACTCCATCCTTGGGTGCCCCACAGAGTGAAGCCTAGGGGAGCATAGTAGGTGCTCCAGAACTCTATTCTGAAGTTTCTCAATTGCACCTCTATTGACATTTGGGATCTAATAATCCTTTATTGTAGGGAGATGTCCTGCTCATTATAGCAGCTTCCCTGCCCTCTACCCACTAGTTGACAGTAGCCCCTTCCCATTGTGACAATCAAAATGTCTCCAGACATTTCCAGATGTCCCTAGTGGAATAAAACTGCCCCTAGCTGAAAACCACTGTTCCAGGTCTTGTCTCTGAAAAGGTGCTGAGCCAGGGGCAGAACCCATGGGATACACGGGCGGCATGTGGGAACCACACATCAATTGGCCCTTTGAGTCAGACTATTCAGGGTAGATGCGACCCTGTGGCAATTTGGAGGCAGACCATGGTTGTCCTTCCCAATCTCTCTCTCTCTCTCCCTCTTCTGAGACCTAAACACACCCAGGTAAAACATGAGGTATGACTCACTAAAATATTTTTTAAAATCTATTTTAATTTTCAGCTTAGGTCAATCTTCAGATATTTTAAGAGATTTTAAGGATCACCTGGACTGGGAAAATCAACATTATAGTTGAGAAAACCAGGTCCCAGAAAGGTTTAGAGATTTGTCTAATGTGGTAGACCTCTGTTGCTTTTGTTGGACTAGTAGCCACCCCCTTTATAAGGTAACAATGCTGTGATTTTCTTTGAAGATCCATTCCTCCAAACTCTCATTCCATGTAGTAGGCTTGAGCCAACCTACCTTTCCTCTTTAGGAGTTATCACACAACCCCAAACTGGCCAGTCAGGGTTTGTCCTGGGATTTGTGCTGAAACTCTTAGAAGAGAAGTCTTCTCTTTTCTTCTGGAGTTTCTGGGTTTAGAGGATGGAGGCTTGGATTTTTGAGCCTGCTCATGGAGGGAGCTGGAGTGAGAGTGAAAGCTATGTGGAGGAAGCCGAGCTGAGGGATGGAGAGCCTGGGTCCCGAGGCTTTGTTCGAGCTGATTCTCTGTCTGTTGGCAGACATATCCCTGGACATTTCAATTGTGTGAGCCCATAAAGTCCTTTTTGTAGTTCAGCCAGTTTGAGTTAGCTTCTTGACACTTGTATTCAGAGTTGTGACCCATTTGGGGCTGTAAGTGCATGAAGGCCTCACGTACAGATCCCTTTCGACTCCATGGTCAGGGCTTATTTGCAGTAAGATGTTTCTCTTAAAGGCTTGTGCCAGAGCTTTGCCAGAGCTAATTTTGTGCTTGAGGACCCCAGAATCACCCTTCACCCTGGTGAGGGTCATGATAAGCATGTTCTAGTTCCTAGTAGTACATACTTACCATGCCACAGTTAGTTTTCTTTACTTCTTGTTAATGCTTTTGTATGGAAGAGCTATCCAGAGATGCAGCAAGAAGCAGACCTCATAAATCTTTTAAACGAACATGAAAGCAAGCCTTTGATTTCCGCCCCCCCCCCAAATCCAGGCCAGAAAGGGTAGCTTCTCTGTTTCAAAAATATATATCTTTTAAGCATCTTCAGGCCCAGAGTTCATCAGGTGAATCTTTCTTTTAGCCATTAAAGTGAGCTGTTAAAAGCAGCCAGAATGGAGATCCATTTCTCTTTTATTTCACTGCCCCATGGCTCCAGATCTTACAATGGGGTCCCTCCTCTGCCAGGTACCCAGGATTTTACATAAACTTCTCTGGTCCCAGAGCATGCCATACCGAGTGCAGGACTGACTAGCAAATAGGAAATTCTAATACAGGGTGCTAAGTGCGTGAGAGAGGGAAGCACAAGGACTGTGTGAGCAGTGAAAGGACATCTGGTGATCTAGGATGACTTCCTGGAGGATGTGAAATTTTACCTGAGTCTTTGAGAATGAGTAGAGATGAAGTAACTGAAGGGGGAGGGAGTGTTTCAGACAAACTAACTTTAAGAAAAGCATAAAGCTGTGTGAGGAATTTGTGACACTGCAAGCTATTTGACATGGCTGGAGCGCATTATGTGGCTGGCTCACATGTCACTTCCCAAAGAGCCTTTCTGGGTTGCCCTATGGAAGACACTCCTATACTGTATTGTATTTGTCATGCTCTGAAATAATCTTTTTTTTTTTTTTGGGGGGGGGTGTTACTTTTTAATTATGCCTCTTGCCGTTTGTCTTTTCAGTGTTGTATTTTCAACACTGCTGTGTGGATGAGGAGTGTGTGTGTGCACATGTGTGCACACATGCATGAGTTAGGGTTGTAGATAAAGCTGCAGAGAGGTCCCATAATGAAGGGTCTTAAGGCGGCAACAGGTATAAATATGGAACATCAACATTTAAGGTTATATCAGAGCTGGAGACCATTTGTGTTCTTTTGTTAAGACAACTAACCCTTGATCTCATGCTGTCTTTCCTACCAGATCAGTAGATGACAAAGTCTAGTCCCAGCTGAGGAAGGAAGCTGAGCTTGGTTCAGGAGGCATTTGCATGAGAAGCCATTGGGAGCAGATGTAGGCTGGGTTAAGGGGTAGGAGCAACGTCCAAATTGAGACTGTGGAGGGAAGAGAAAACTCAGGAAAGAAAGTGGGACTATGTGTTGGGCAAAGAGGATGGGACAAGGCTGTAAGCAGGAAACTATAGCCAGAGGTAGAAGAACCTTTCCTTTATCTTATCTCCCATAGATATTTATATATTATTTAAACAAATGTGTCATATGTCTACATGTGTATATACACATACACACACAAATACACAATCATCCCCCTCCCCCACAACTTTTCACAAATGTAGCATTATATATATCTGTGCTGAACCTTTTTTCTACTTAATAATATATAATATGCCCTGGAGATACTTCTATATCAGTGCATCAAAAGTTTCTTCATTTCTTTTTCCCACAGCTGCATACAAGTCCATTGCATCTGTCATAATGTATTTAGCCCAGTGTTTCAGTGGGAGCTCTGGTAGCATAGTGCCTAAGGCACTTGACTGCTAACCAGAAGGTTGGCAGTTCAAACCCACCAGCCACTCCTTGGAAGGAAGGTTGGGCAATCTACTTCTGTAGTGATACTGCCTCGAACACCCAAGGAGGGGTCGCTATGTGTCGGGTCCGACTCAACGGCACATAACAACGACAACAACAACAACTACTGTTTCAGTATTTAAATTCTCTAATCTTCTGCTATTACAATGGTACAACAAATGATTTGATATGCGTTAGTCTGCTTGCTTGCATGTATTTGTATGGAATAGATTCTCAGAAGAGAAACTGCTGTAAGCATTTCTAGTGTATGTGCATCTGAACTACCTTTCATTATGTGTGTGCCAATTTCTGCTCCTACTTGTCATACATGATAATGTCTATTCCTCACACCTTCATCAGCACAATGTGTCATCAAACTTTGTGTTCTTTTGTCAGGCCAACAGGTGAAAATTGGAATTACATTCTGATTTCCAATTTCCATTTATTTTAATGTAAGTGAGATTGAACACCATTTTAAGTGTTTAATACTCACTATATTTAAATTGTTCCTAAGCTTTACCTTTATTTATTTCTCTTTTCTTACTGATTTGAGGAAGCTTTTGGAGGAATGGGAAGGAAGACTTTTGTTCATTCAGCCTCTTACAGAAAATACACCATGTCTAACACCCTTGAAGCCAAGTGAAATCAATATTTTGAGGGTCATATCCTCAGGCTCCAGAGCTCTGGTAGCATAGTGCCTAAGGCACTTGACTGCTAACCAGAAGGCTGGTGGTTCAAACCCACGAGCCACTCCTCAGAAGGAAGTTTGGGCAATCTACTTCCATAGTGATACGGCCTCGGAAACCCAAGGAGGAGCTGCTATGAGTCAGCTCCAACTTGAGGGCACATAAAAACAACAGCCTCAGGCTCTGGGCCAAAAATAGCAGGTCACAGCCTTAAGACAAATTTAATGGGGGAGGGAGTGCAGGCAAAATAGGTGACAGCTGGAGGTGCAGGAGGATGGCAGGTGATTCATTTGTGATCACTGCCAGCCCACATTTGTCACTGTTCACTCTGAGACAGTCCCTGGCTGGGCCATGGGGACACAGAATTCCTGCCTTCTAGGAATTCTCAGACCAGATGAGAAAATAGATGTCACCAGGGTGTGATGAGGACTCTGGTAGATGAAAAGCACAAGGGATTGTGGAGTCACAAAGAAAACAACCCAATCTGCCTGGAGAACTCTGAGAAGGCTTCCTGGAAGAGATGAGGTCTAAGCTGAATCCTGAAAGACATACAACAGTTAACCAGTCAAAGAATAGCCCATAGAGGGGAACTAACAAGATAGAGGGGGTATGGAGAGTAAAGTCTTAGAGGGCAGGGAGGGAATTATTCCTTCAGGAGATTGAAAATGGCTCAGTGTATCTGGTGACAAGAAACTGAAGTCATCAATGATTTCATTCTACTCACAGCAACAATCAACATGGTCTTGGTTCTCTAGTGCTGCTATAACAGAAATAACAGAAGTGGATAGCTTAACGAACAGGAATTTATTCTCTTACAGTTCAGAAGGGTAGAAGTCCAAATTCAGAGTCATAGCTCTAGGGGGTAGGTGAAGGCCCCTCAATCTTGGGCTTCAGCTCTGCCTCTTATCCCTAGCCCACTGAAGTAGGAGGCATCTCCCATCTCAGGCAGCTGCTGGTTGCTGAGGCTGACAAACCCAAGGTAGGCAGGCAATGTGGCAGACCACTGGTTCAAGTCCAGGAACAATTCCAAGACTGGCAGGCAACCCAACAGCCAGTGGATGAAGGCTTGGCCAAATGCAGGATCCAAACATGCCAAAAAGCTAAAGACCTTTCTCAAAGCCTCTCCTTATATACTGGAGACAGGGCACAACCTGAAGGTAACTACTTAGCTGCTTACAACAGACTCCACCAGGGAGGTGATTACAATCTCTTCATGGAGGATAACTATATCCAGCTGCCCAGCCACTCAAAACCAAGACCCAGCCAAGCTGATATACAGCCTTAACTACCACAACATCCATGGAAACAGCTGTCAAGAAATCAAATAGCATAATGCTTTGGGCAAATCTGCAAAAGATATCTTTAAATTTTTAAAGAGAAGAGATATCACTTTGATGACTGAGATATGCCTGACCGAAGCCAGGATCTTTGCAATTGCCTCATATACATGGAAAGCTGGACAATGACAAAAGAAGACCAACAGAGAGATGATACATTTGAACTGTGGTATTGCTGAAGAATACTGAATGTACTGTGGACTGCTAGAAGTACAAACAAATCGGTCTTAGAAGAAATACAACCAGAATGCTCCTTAGAAGTGAACATTCTAAGACTTCTGCCCACTGACTTTGCTGTTATCCACAAAGCCCCTATGCATTAGAGGGGACTCAACAACAACAACATAGCCGGAGGGCAGGGTTCTGAATAATGTGTGTGTGGTGAGATGTGCCAGTGGGGAGATAGACTGGAATAGATCATGAAATACCTTGTAGGGGCAGAGATGTAGAGAAAGATTGAGAAATATTATAAAGGTAAAATCATAAGACAAAGTGAATTGTAGGGCGAGGGTTGTGAGAATGAGAGGTAAACCAAAGTTTTCTATGTGTGGTAATGAGGAGCAGCGCATAGCAGAAACAGGTTTAGGGACAAGCTGATGATGTCAGTTTCAACATGTTGAGCCTGAGATGCCTGTCGGATACTCCACAGTAGTCGTTAGATCTGTGGATCTAAAGCACTGTGGGGAGGCCAGGGCTAGCTCGAGAGGTGTGTGAATCATTGGCAGGCAGGGTAGGTTGAAGGGTTAACTGTGTTCCCTGGGGTGAAAGTGGGGGTGTAGAGGATGAAGAGACCATTGGGGTGGAAACAGATCTCTGTCATCAGAGATGACAGAGAAGACCAACCAGAGAGAGCAAAGGAAACAGGAACATGGCAACAGAGAGCCAAGGAGGGAGTATTCTGCAGTATCTGCAACTACAAAAAAAGGGACTGTGGGGACTGGGTTGGGTAGAATACATTTGTTGGCAGACAGGCTGCATTTGGGGTCTAGTGCAGGTAGAGGAAACCTGCATCATAGCATGGAGCTTGGTCACAAGATGAGATGCAATTTTTAAAATATATGCAAAGATAGGCAGTTGAGCTAGAGGTAAATCACTGTGGCACCTGGGGTGTGAAGTTAGGGAGTATGTTTTGGGGGAGGTTATTGCCTTTTCACTCTTCCCATTGCTCTTCTCCTACATCTATGTATTCAGGTCTGGGTAGTACTTATCTTTATATTTCATTCATTGAATTCCCTTACTTCAGTCATTTAGTGGATTCCTCATCTGTAAGAAGTGGATAATAATAGTACAAACCTACACATTTGTTTAAAGATTATATGACGTAATGCTTGTAGAGGGCTTAGAACAATGTCTGGCATATAGTAAGGGCTCAATATATATTAGTTTTGTTACTATTTGTCATTTTGAATTGTTGATTGTGGCAGACACACCCTAAGGTGACCCCTGATGAGTCATGCCCTTGTATACGCCTGCGGTTCATGAGAAACCCTTGACTTGCTTCTAACCAGTAGACTATGGGAAAGATGATGGGATGTCACTGTCCTCGTTAAACGAACAAGCAAACAAAAAACCAGACTCACTGTCATTGAGTCTATTCTGACTCATAGCAACCCCCATTGGGTCTCCAAGGCTATAACTCTTTATGGAAGCAGACTGCTTCATCTTTCTTCTTTGGAGCAGCTGGTGGGTTCCAACTACTGACCTTTGGGTTAGCAGCCAAGTGTGTTAACCACTACACCACTAGAACTCCTTCATTCCTTCCTTGGTAGGTGATGTTATATGACAAAGGTAATGGGATGTCACTCCTAGGATCACATTATATTACATAAGACTCCATTTTAGCCAACTAGAGAGAGATGGACCTGCTAGGATGATAGCTACTTAACCTGACGGACAAATGCAAGTGGCCTCAAGGAGCTAAGCTCCTTGGTCCAACAAGTGCATGAGCTCAGTCTCTTTTCCAACAACCATGTGAGCTTGGTAGAGGGAGGGTCCTACCTCCAGATAGGAATACAACCAGACTGACACTTTGATTACAGTCTCAAGAGACCCTGAGCAAAAGATTCATCTAAATTTTGCCTAGACTCCAGACCCACAGAAACCGTGAGCTTATAAATCTATATTGTTCTAAGCTGCTAATGTTTTGGTAATTTGTTATGCAGCAATAGAAAAAGAATACATTGATATTCACTCATTTAACAAACAATTATTGTGCACCAGCTGGCACAGTGTTAGGCTTTCTGTAGAGGAGTAGATTCGTCTAACACAGTCTGTCTTTATCTTCAAAAGTTCCTAGTAGGTTCCCAAAGCAAGACTTGCCGGTGGTGGTGGTGGTGGTGGTGGTGGTGGTGGTGG
>NW_006921775.1:2755022-2756554 GCF_000298275.1 Orycteropus afer afer
GGGCGGAGTGTGGAGAGGATGAGCAAAGACTTTTAGGCAGAATGAACAACACATGGAAAAGCTCATGGGCTTGTAATGGGGAAATATCCTGGTGGGTGAGAACATCAATGGCAAAAAATTCAGGACCTGGAGTAGAGGTGAGTGGGGATCATATCTTCTGGGCCCTTGACAGCCACACAGGAGGCACTGAAGAGAATTCTGAGCAGAGGGCTAACCATAGGGAACTGATCCTAGGCTGAGGCCAGATTTATTGACTTTTGTATTGATGCATGGGCAGCACAGCACTGGTGTCCTTTTCCTGGGATATAAGCCATCCTCTCAGCTGCCTCCTTGGAGAACCTGTCAGGTTCTCAGAATTCTCAAATGGTCCTTCCTTCCAGGGCTG
Organism: Orycteropus afer afer; assembly: GCF_000298275.1. Classification (NCBI taxonomy): domain Eukaryota; kingdom Metazoa; phylum Chordata; class Mammalia; order Tubulidentata; family Orycteropodidae; genus Orycteropus; species Orycteropus afer. The sequence continues at coordinate 2,755,408 of NW_006921775.1, forward strand.
TGGTCTATATTCAAGGAATTCTGGGATTTCAGACCATTCTCACTTGCTGGAGAAAATGCCTTGCTTCATGCCACAGAGGGAAGTTCAAAGAAGCTTTCTAGAAGAGGTGACACTGAGTCATCACTCTGCCAGAAGCAATGTCCTGGGAACTTTTCCTTTATCTCTGGTCAGCCATCCAGAAATTTAGAAAGAAGGCATTGGTTCACCCTGCACACATGTAGTCTAACTCCTGAATTCACTTTTTCTCTACTCTGAGCACAAAACACTGACACAAGTGTTTTTAATTCACCACCCTCTGAGTTTTCCAGCAAGGAAACCACCTACTTCATCTCAGGATGGGAATGGAGCAGGGCAATATTTCATGATGGACTTGTCCTGGCCTGGAGGTTAAGCGTGGGCTCTGCACTCAGATCAGATGCCCTTCTCAGCCTCTCATGGCAACAGCTGTGCCTGGTGGTGTCAGGTGCATCAAGCACCCTCAGGATGTAAGCAGGAGGGTCTGGGTGCATGGCCATGATCTCGACAACCCAGAGACCCAAAAGGCAGTTGTTCTTTTCCTTCAGGGGTCTCAGCGCAATCTGCATTGCCTTGTGTCTCAGCATGAGCCCTGGGAATCACATGCTCTGTGGCAGCTGTGTTGCTGTGGATGTGACAGTAACTCTCCAGAAAATTGAGTGTTTTCTGGTCCTCAATTTAAGAAGTCATTTGCTGGATGGTGCTAATGATGAACAGTCATTAAACTTGGGAGAGCACTCTTCTGCCTCAGTCCTTAATTAAATGGAAATGGAGAAACAAAGCACTGCATTTTTGGCAAATGCCAATTAAGGAGGAGACTAAAAGAGATGCTGGTGTGGTAGGGTTTCTCTTACATACATGTGCCTGTGGGTGTGGGTGTGGGAGTGGCCATACACATCCATAGACCTGAATGGAAGGCACTCAAAACAGCAGCCGTAGTGGTGGACTTATGGGCATATCAGAGAGTGTGAAGATGATGCAGGACTGGGCATTGTTTCATTCTGGTATAAATAGGGCTGCCATGAGTCAGAGCTGACTGGACAGCAACTAACAACAAAGACTATTAAGTACAGCTGCATTAGAAAGGAGCTATGGTGGCATAGTGCCTAAGGCATTTGACTGCTAACCAGAA
>NW_006921775.1:2761353-2762950 GCF_000298275.1 Orycteropus afer afer
AGCAATTTTTCATGTGTTTGTTGGCTGCTGCATATCTTCTTTGGTAAAGTGTCTGTTCAAGTCTTTTGCCCATTTATGAATTGGGTTGTCTCTTTGGTGTTGAGGTGTTGAAGTTTTCTCTATATTTTGGAGATAATTCCTTTATGAAATAAGTCATAGGAAGATATTTTCTCCCAATCTATAGGTTCTCTTTTTACCCTTTTGACTAAGTCTTTCGATGGACATAAGAATTTAATTTTTAAAAGATCCCAGTCATCTAGCTTATCTTCTACCTCCTGTGCATCCTGAGTTATGCTTGATAGTCTATTTATGCCATAAATTAGGGCCCCCAGATTTGCCCCTATTTTATCTTTGATGAATTTTATACTTTTGGGTTTTACATTTAAGTCTTTGATACAGCTTGACTTTGTTTTTGTGTATGGGGTGAGGTATGGGTCTATCTGTCTATCATTGTAGCAATACCATGCTATTTTGACTACTGTGGCTGTATAGTAGTTCTCAAGATCTGGGAGTGTGAGACCTCCCACTTTGCTTTCCTTCTTGAGAAGTGCTCTGCTTATCCGAGGTCTCTTCCCTTTCCATAGGAAATAAGTAATTGGTTTTTCCATGTCCTTAAAAATTTTTGTTGCAATCTGGATCGGGATTGCATTAAATGTGTAGATTGCTTTAGGTAGTATTGGCATTTTCATAGTATTCAGTCTACCTATCCGTGAATAGGGTAGGTTCCTCTGTTTATGTAGTATCCTTGCTATCTCTTGTAGCAGTGTTTTATAGTTTTCTTTGTATAGGTCTTTGGTGTTTCTGCTAAGCTTTATTCCTAGATATTTTATCTTTTTAGTAGCTATTGTAAACGGCATTATTTCCTTTATTTCTTTATGAGAGGACTCTTTGTTGGTGTAGAGGAATCCAACTGATTTTTGTATGTTGACCTTGTATCCTGTCACTTTGCTGAACCTCTCTATTAGTTCCAGTAGTTTTTTTATTGAGTCCCTTGGGTTTTTTTATGTATAGGATCATATCATCTGCAAATAGAGATAGTTTTAGTTTCTCTTTGCCAATTTGTATGCCTTTTATTTTTCTTTCTTGCCTTATTGTCCTGGCCAGGACTTCCAATACAGTGTTAAATAGAAGTGGTGATAGAGGGCATCACTGTCTGGTTCCTGTTCGTAAGGGGAATGCCTTGAGTCTTTCTCCATTACTAATGATGTTGGTCATTGGCTTTGCATATATGACTTTAATTACATTGAGGAATTTCCCTTCTATCCTTATTTTGCTGAGTGTTGTGAACAGGAACGGGTGTTGGATTTTATCAAGTGCCTTTTCTGCATCGACTGATATAATCATATGGTTCTTTTGTTTTGTTTATGTGGTGGATTACATTGATTGTTTTTCTGATATTGAATCACCCTTGCATATCTGGTATAAATCCCACTTGGTCAGGATGTATTATTTTTTTGATATGTCGTTCGATTCTGTTGGCTAGGATTTTGTTGAAGATTTTTACATATATGTTCATGAGGGATATTGGTCTGCTTTCTAGTGGTGTCTTTCCCTGGTTTTGGTGTTAGTGTTATGCTTGCTTCATAAAATGAGTTTG
>NW_006921775.1:2763050-2774502 GCF_000298275.1 Orycteropus afer afer
GGCAGTCTACTTCCTTAGAGATACCACCTTGGAAACCCAAGGAGGGGTTGCTCTGAGTCAGATCTGACTTGATGGCAGCGAGGGAGTTGAGTACATTAAAAACACCTAGGAATGGCTAGGACTTGTTACCTGTATCCTTCCCAGCTGCCCACCACTTCCAAGGGTTTCTGAGGGAAATGGGGAGAGACCATATTCTAACCAAACTCACACTATTTAACCCTCTAAAGTTTTGGCCCAAATATCCTATATGGACTGGCCTGGCCCTATGCAACTGGATTCCTTTTACCTGGACTAAGGACAGGCCTCAGATAGACTGACATGAACCAGTTCCAGCAGCTCCATAGCCCCTTTCCCAAGCCCGCCCAATATTGATCTTCAGAGCCTTCCTACTCTTTCATCAGCCCAGGGCCACTGACCTAAGCCATGTACTCCAGGCCAGCTTACATAGGGTGATACCTGAATTGGTTCCTCTTGGCTTTTCAGAGAGAAGCAAAGGGAAGTATATCTTTCTAAGCAGAATGGACCCTGGGCTCCTTTTATACACTAGTCAAGGCAGAAAAGAGTGCCCAAAAGAAAGCAGTTCCAAAAAGAAACTTCTTAAGAAAACTCCAGGTAGAGTAATGCCTCATTAAAACTAGAGCCACAAATTCTGTGCCCATCACAACAAAAGTGCTACCCCTGGTCCTAACCCTTTACCCTCCTCCTTGTGTGGAGTGGGGGCTTCACTGGCCTAGGTCTGTGGGGTCTGCCTGACCCTCCAAACTTTGCCTTCCAACCTATAGGGCTCATCTTCCAGCACTGTACTGGATGATGTTCTATTGTGATCCATAGGGTTTTCATTGGCTAATTTTTAGAAGTAGATTGCCAGGTCTTTCTTCCTAATTTGTTTTCATCTGGAAACACCACTGAAACCTGCCTGCCCTGCTGATACTTGAAACATTGGGGGTATAGTTGCCAGCATTATAGTAACACACAAGCTGGCTTGAAAACAGTTTTTATCAGATAGCATCCTGACGAATACTGTGAATTTGGGCATTTTCTTAACCTGATGTGGTCCTCAAAATGAGGATGAGGCAGTTAGCCTTAGAGAGAGGTTATTAGCTAGCATTGAGATGGCCACTGCCTCATGCGAGATGGACCAAAATGCTGCCCGTTCCTGTGCCATCCCCAAGATCAGATGAAGATTGCACCATTGTGATTCCTAGAGTTTTCATTGGCTGATTTTCAGAAGTAGATCACCAGGTCGTTCATCCTAGTCCATCTTTGGAAGCTCTGGTAAAGCCTGTTCAGCATTGTAGCAGCACACAACTTCCACTGACAGATGAGTGGATGCTGCATGTGCAGTGCATTGACTAGTCAAACAATCCAGGTCTCCTGCATGGAAGGGAAAAATCTACCAATGAACTACCACTGCCCTCTCAGAGAGGATGTAGTGGGGATTAAATGAGCCAGTGTATGTCAGTCCATAGTCAGTCCCTGTGGCTGAGTAAGTGCTCAAGGGGTGATGCTGCTCTGATTATTATTAACACATTATTATTCACACATAGAAGCGAGTTTATGTTCATCCCTTCTCTCTTTCTGATCCCTCTGGCATTTGTAACTAGCCATGGCATAAGTTCTCCCTGAATCTACTTACTTCTTCTTTGACATCACTGCATCTCACACACACGGGGCAAATAGGTAATTCGGCGTTCTTATATTCGTCCCTTTCTTGCTCCCCATTGCCCATGGCTCTGACCATGCACCCCATCTCACCTGGCCTCCCTAGCCTTCTAAACCCCTCAGACGGATTGAAATGCTTTTTCCTTAAGTCTATCACATCTCTTAAAGACTGGATTTCTTTACTACCTGAATATGTTCTTTACAGCAGAGAATCTATTATTCCAACATGTTTAAACAGGTTCAGTGTTCTGTTTTATTGCGTAAAAAGTTTTTAGGCAATGATCTGTGGACCAGTGAACACAACAAATTGAGTGTTAAGCTTTCATAAGCGAGTTTTGTGCTTCTTGAAAATAAGCTTTGTGTAATAAAATAAGTTTTCAAAAAGTTAAAGCAATAGATATATGTTTATGGGTGAATTGTCCAGATATCTGCAAATTACTTTCAAATAGTTTAGCCAAACTATTTAAGAAAGAAAGAAAGAGTGCAAATATATGAAATCATGTGGCAAAAATATATGCTAGATATAAATGAAGGGTATTTGGGTGTTTAGAATGCTATTTGTTGTATGTTCTTTAGGATTAAAATTTTCTAAATAAGATGTTGGGAGGGGGGGAAAAAAAAAAGAATGGGCCCAAATCATCTAACACAACCCAAAATGAAAGTGGGTAATGTTAATTGTCAATACACATCCTAAATCAGGTATACAGTACATATATTTTGAAACATGTTTTTTATTAGGCATACCAAATATTTTTGTTGGAACCATGTGGCATCTTTAGTCATGTTCTCAGTGCTCATAACTTTAGTTGTGAACAATTTTCCCTGACCTGTTTGTCATACTTGCTGTCTTCTGCCTTCCTAAACCCCTGGCCATGGTCTGGTGGTTCATCCTCCCTGAAGTTGGGTCCTTGTGAGAATGGATCTAGCTCTCAGGCTCACCATGCTATTTCTGGCTGCTTTGGGTAAACTCTCTCCTGGTGGAAATTCACCTATTCTAGTGGGGCCTCCTGATGCTTGGACAGGAATTGAACTAGAATTTACAGAAATGTAACTGACTTTCCCTGGCTTATCTGTTACTGCAAAACATAAAAGGGTTGGTTTGATTTTCACAAAGCTTGGCAAGAATGTTTGGGATCGCCTGCCTCGAAGTACAGGCTGTGTGGCCTCTATGAACGCTTGGGTGGTCCCAGAGGGCACCTCAAAGCAGTATGCAGACAGCCCTGGAGCAGCTAAAATGAAATACGAGAAGGTGCTGGGAACTTCCAGCTGTAAGACACATGCCTGTATATTAACACATTGTTGGCCCAGAAAGCAAACATAGGTTCCAAATAAAAAGACCCCCCTCCTAAAAATGGAATCCCAAATACAGATCTTTTCAGTACACAGATTGATTTGCAATTGATCTTGTTTCCACATGGACAAGTATGAAGCATCCTCCTAGATGAGTAGCGGTAGAGATTTAATTATTTAAATTTGTGGGTGAGTCATAAACAGACTCATAAAATGAGAGAAACAAGATAATGAACTGGACACACTTGACCTCCCCTCAAACCTTAGTTTACAAGTCCAGCTGAAGTCTGTCCTGTTCCCAGGAATCCTTCTCACCTTGTCAACCAACATGGAGCCATCCTCAGAGCCTCTTGCCTCTATCACTCACTGTGGCCCTTCCCAGTACCCTGTCTTGTATAGAATGACTGTTTTCTGAGTTTCATGACTGTTGGTTGAGCAAACTTCTCTGGCTGTCCCTGATAAGTTGGCTTGTCCATGACAAGGCCTTCACCTTGCACAACTTCAGGGGGTTCCATTCACACAGAATACAATGTTAGGAAGGAAAAAGGAACAGGTAAAAGCCATATGCAATGTGGCATGTGCAATGTGGTAGCCCTGGTCCTTGATATATGTTATCTTACCTCCCAAACATGATGCACAATATGAAGTCTTCTACTCCACCAATAGGGATCTCATATTGGTTGGCTGGTATATCTTAGTATCTACCCATTAGTAAAGTCTAAACTAAATTACACCAGAATCAAAGCATAGTATTCAAATGGAACTTGGGGAAAGGACCAGAACCCTGGAGGAGGTCACGTAGGCTGGGCCTGGAGGGCTCCATTCTTCTCACCATGAACCTGGTTGAGCTTGTCTGGGGACTCACTCAGCTGAGCCAGCTTCCTCTAAGAGGTAGGCGGGTAGATTTGGATTGGAATAACCTGTGAGTGATCATCCAGTATCCTGGTGAAGGCCATTTATCCACGTGGGTGGGTATTCTCTCCTTGCCAGAGCTTCTGAGACTGGAAAAAACACCTATAGATGACTGAGGAAAAGAGTCCAGGGCTAGGATTATTATCTCAATAGGTTTTTGGTGGGAACTGTGTACCTTTCTTAGAAAGCAGGTATTGGGAGAAGATTTTTTTCTCCTCCAGAATTAGACAATTAATCTGACTCACCAAGGTAAGATATAAACTCCTCTAGATATGCCCTCAGGAAGGAGTCTCGGGTCCTTCCTTGGATGAGGATAGAAGCCTGGCCTTCAGGGACCCCCAGAAAGGCTAACTGGAGCATTTCAAAGGAAATTAAATTTTAAATTCAAAGTTATTAGGTGGTGTACTAGTTTCCTGTAGCTGCTATGAGAAATTGCTATAAACTGGGAGGCTTAAAACAACAGAAATTTATTCTCTTACAGTTCTGGAGGCTACTGGTATGAAATCAAGGTGTCAACAAGATTGTGCTCTTTCCAAACTCTCTAGAAGAGAATCTGTTCCTTGACTTTTTCAGCTTCTGGTGGCCCCAGGCATTTCTTGGCTTGTGGCCACATCACTCCAATCTCTGTCTCTGTGGTCACATTGCCTCCTCTCTTCTGTGTGTCTTCTCTGTGTGTCTCTTTCATAAGGATGCATGTAACTGCACTTAGGGATCACCCTATAATCTAAGATTACCTCTCCGTCTCAAGATCCTTAATTAAATCACATCATTTCCCATATAAAGCAATATTCACTCTTTTGCCATATAAAATAATATTCACAGGTTCTGAGGATTAGGAGACACACATATCCTTTGGAGTTTCACCACTCAGTAGCTAAGCTGCTGAAGGAGTATGCATCTTATCATACTTTCTGAGCATGAGCACAAGGCCTGGCACATCAGGTGCACTCAATACTGTAGAAAGGGGGGATGAGTGCATAGCTGGATTGCGTACACACAGTGGCTATGAATCTTAAGAGATGTCAGTGACTGGCAGAGAGAAGATGTAAATTCCATTCCTGTCCCTGACAGACTAGCTGCCTTTGAGGCAAAACATGCCTTGAGTCCCTCAGAACTGTGCCTGAACAGGGCAGCTGTGTTACATTCCACAGGTCATAAATATTTTGGGAGCACAGTTGATTCCTGCAGCAGGGATGGAGGGATGATCAGCTGGGCATTTGATTTTTATTCTTTTGGTTCAACCAAGAGGACATACATGTGTTAGAATGGGATGTTTCTGTTTTTCTTCCCAGCAGGGTGATTTTGTGTGCTCTGATAGAAGCCGACTGCTTTGTGGTGACCTCAGGGAGATTAAAGTCTAGCTAGGAGTTGGAGCTTTGATTCTGGACATGGAGCTCCAAGGTGGATCTCTGTGAGCTACTTGTCCTCCCAGCAATGGCTGCCAGGGAAGATGCCCTAGGTCTGAGGTAGTTACAACCAGGAAACCTAGGGTTGTTGTGGGCTTCCCCTTGGTGCTTTTGAGATGGGCTTAGCCTGAGGAAAGATGGGTAGAACTAGAGGCAAGAAGGGCATAGACTGAGAGACAAAGACCAGTTGGAACAATGCCTCCATAGCCCTATGGCCCAGAGAATAAAGTTGGACCCTGTAGCTCAGCCATGCTGGATCTCTTCTCTGCACACAGCAGCTGGGCATGGTGGGGAATGCTAATTCAGGCTCTCTCCCTGCAGCCATGCTGAACTGCCATTTGAGATCTACCGCAGTCTCCCCTAGTTTGTGTGTGACCACTTGATCCTTGAACAGGAAGCAGGACACAATCCCTTCTGCCTTTAGCTATTCCTGTGTAAAATTCCTCCCTATCCATGGAGGGGCTTCAGAACAGGCTCTCACCATTAGCTTCTTCTACCTGTGTTTCATTTTCCTTTTCTATTATCCATGAAGAATAGGAAGGCATGGAGTTTCTACTTTATTTTTCTATTCTGGGTAGGTTAATTGACTGTTCTGTGTCCAGTGTCCTTCTTTGTAATGTATGGGTAAACATAATAGTCTCTAGATCACAGGGATTTTTCATGTGCCATTTTTCCTCCCTCCTTTCCTAGGATCATAAACGCTGGCTGGATGCTGGCTACTGAGAAACATGACTTATGTGGGAAAGGATGAAAAGCACATTTAATGTTTTTTAAAATATAAATTCTACTTTATTTAATTCTATTTTATTTTATATAAAATAGAATTAATGAAATTTTATATAACTAACAAATCTGTCCTGGAAGAAGTGCAGCTAGAATGCTCTTTGGAAGCCAGAATGGCCAGACTTCATCTCACCTACTTTAGTCATGTTGTCAGAAGGGACCAACCTCTGTAGAGGGATATCATGCTTGGTAAAGTGAAGGGTCAATGAAAAAGGAGAAGACCCTCAATGAGATGGATTGACAAGAGGCTACAGTGATGGGCTCAGGTATAGCAGGGATCAGGAGGCTGGCACAGGACCGGGCAGTGTTTCATCCTATTGTACATAAGGTCACCATGAGTCAGAGATGACTCAACCACACCAAACAACAACAACATTTTATTTTATATACAAACATGTGTGACTATGTGATTTGCATAGAACAAAATGGTTTATTTCCTTGAGGTTCCCACATTCATGAAGGAAGAACTTTAAATTAAAAAAAAAAAAAAATCAATGAATTTGTTTAAAAAAAAAAAAAAAAGACAGCAAGAGCCAAGCATTCTAAACAAGAAGGAGAGCAGAGATTCTTGGTCAGAAGGGCAGTACTCTTCTCATATCTCTGGAGCCTGGAACTTCCAGTGTGGGATAGAGCTTGTGCTAAGAGTTACAAATAAAGATGGTGGCCTCTGTGATTTGGTTAAAGTTTACAATATGAAACACAGTAACTAAAACCATATGCTATGGGTTGACTTCTGTCCTCTCAAAATGTGTGTTGATATCCTAAGCTTTCTACCTGTGAATGTGACCCTGTTTGGAAACAGGGTTTTCTTCTGATATGTTAACGAGATTATACTGGAGTGGAGTGGGTCCTAAATCTAATTCCTTTGAGTGGTGTTTTATAAAGGGGAGTACAAACATAGAGAAGTTCTCTAGGTGGTGCAAGTGGTTTTCAGTCAACTAACCCAAAGGTAGGGAGTCCTGGTTGCTCAAACGGTTAATCACTAGGCTGCTAACCAAAAGGCTAGCCATTTGAACCTACCGGCTACATCATGGGAGAAAGATGTGGCAGTCTGCTTCCATAAAGATTACAGCTTTGGAAATCCTATGAGGCAGTTCTACTCTGTCCTGTAGGGCTGCTGTGAGTCAGAATCAACTTGATGGCAATGGATTTGGTTTGGTTTGGAACTGAAAACTAGTTGGTATGAACCCACCCAATGGCACCAGAGAAGAAGGACCTGGTGATCTGCTTCTGAAAAGATGATAGCTGAGAAAACCCTATGGAGCTGACTTCTACTCTGTAACACATGCGGCCACCATGAGTCAGAAGCAACTTGGGTGGCTATGATTTTGGTTTTGGTTAGACACAGAGAGCTAGATAGTCACAGAAGGGAGACATATGTCAGATGATGATGAGGTAGAGGCATCTAAAGCCCAGGAAGGTCAAGAATTGCTGGAAGCTACTAGAATCTGAAAGAAACAAAGAAAGATCCTTCTCCAGGGCTGAATCCCCTGAATTAGGACCTTGAGCCTCCTGAACTGTGAGAAAATAAATTGCTATTCTTTAAAGCCACCAGTGTTGTACTTTCGTTATAGTGGTACTAGGTAATGCAGACATATGTTGGAGTTCTTTGATATTCCATTGTCAATGGGAATCATTTACTCCCCTTGTGTTCATTAAATATATATTTAACAATGTTTTTATTTTTCCTAGAAAAGATTTAAGTTCAGCCTGCATTTTCCTGTGGCTCAATGTTTAAGGTCTTACTTAAGCTAATAAATACCTGATCTTCCCAGGGAAAGTATTAAAAAAAATTCTGACTCCCAAGAATCATAATCATTCTTACTGGAGACATGAATTGGATCAGCACACCAACCTTGGCTATTAGAGTCTGTGGCACTACAAGATGAGCTGGTTTCACTTAATTCAGTCTGTTACAAATTCTTAACAGGCAAGGGCTGAGTTTTTAATCTGATGCCGTATCTGTCTCATGCTGTTTTAAGATGGTCCAGTGATTTCACTACCTTAAAGGTTGTGCACATTTGATTGATAACCCAGAGCTCAAAATGTTTCCAAAAGGAGGGTGGGGAGTCATTTCACAAATCAATTTCTCCAACTGTTCATTTCTTTTTTTGTCACGAGTTCTCAATTCAACCACTGGAACTGGATCATTTTTTAAAAATTTATTCTCAGATTATAACATCTGAGAAACCAAGTGAACTCCTTGAAAATAAATGTCAAATAGATTTTTATGGTTCTAATTATTTGCATTTATTTTAATAAATTTTTCTGAGTGAAAGAGCAAGGCATGTATATTCTGGGAAAGTTTTGACCATATAGGACACAAACAATGAAGTGAAAATCCTTTTGAAATCACCATATAAATACCCACAACTGACATATTGATGTATATCCATTGAAGCTTTTTTTCCTCAGGGGTATGGCCTGCTTGCAATGTATATAAGTACATCCCAGGAAAGATCTCTGGCTTTCTGCTAGATCAGGGTCTTGTATCTGGCTCCTCGTCGTCTCTGGTTCCTGTATTTGAACCAGTGGCCTGCTGTATGGCTACTGATATTATTGGGATTGTTGCCTTCACAGCCTGAGAGACAACAATCTGCCATTTACCTGCTGATCTTGGGTTCTTCAGCCCCTGCAGCTATATGAGTCAGGAGATGCCTCCAGCTTGAAGTTTGACCCATAGACTTGGAACTTGCCAGCCTCTACAACTGCATTGAGCCATTTCCTTGAGATAAATTTCTCTCTCTTCCTCCTGCTTCCCTTCCTCCTCTCTCTCTCATTGGTTTTGCTTCTCTAGAGAGCACAGCCTAAGACAGGATCTTAATGCCTTTCCTCTTCTTTTTCACTCTCAACTACTTTTACCTATAATCCACAAATCTCTGGGGCCAACGAATTTATCTCTCTCTGCTCTAATTCTTAGAAGGCTTTCTCTTAAGTTCTCCACCTTCAGAGTCAACTGGATGACATACAACAATGTGAGAAAGAGGAGCCAAGAAGCAGTTCAGTGTAGGATTCACAGCACAAGGATGCCTGGGACCAAATCCCAGGTCACTTACTTACAAGCTTACAATCTTGGGTTGGTTAATCACTGTTCTGTGCTTAGTTTTCCCCTTTGTGAAGTAGCAATAAAAATAACTGTCCTAGAGAGAAATTAACAGAGGTAAAACACTGAGAACAGTGCCCTGCACAAAACACTAAAAAAAAAAAAAAAAAATCAGCTATTCCCACTCCCTCCACCAGAAAGCTTTGTAAGAGCAAGAATCTGGTTGTCTTGTTCACTACTGATTCCCCAATGCCTAGAACAGTGTCTGGCATGTAGCAGGCCTTCAGTCAATAGTTGTTCAATGAATGACTGTTTTTCTGAACTCCCGCATTACCAAACATACCTCTGGGTACTGTTTGTGCCACTTTCTCATTTTGTTTTTCCCTCTCACAGCAGAGCCATTGTGGAATTTGCCCCTGACTTCTTTCTCTGTTGGAGAAAATGCTACAGTTTCTTGAGCATAAATATTTAATGTGACTTAGCTGCAGAGGCATGTTCCTTTAGTGCATTCAGAATCCCTCCTGTGTCTGCATGATCAGGTAGGCACTTGCTCTATGCAACAAGCATTTAAGGATTTGAATCACATGAGGCAATGGCCCAGGCATTTCACCATGTAACACCACCTGGGAGAGCATTCTCCAGCCATCAGATGCTTGGCTTCCAACAGGCCAAACATGCACATACAAACACTGCCCAGGAACCCCATCCTCAGCTGGGGCTCCAGTTTAGTGAGACACACTTCTGGCCTGAACCATGAGTGGATGTTAAGAACAGGAAGACAGTAGTAGAGAGAACTTGGGGGAGGGTGATGATGCTGGGCAACATCTCAGATCAGCTCAACAAACTCTTTACTGAGCAAGTGCTTTCCAGTAGGCATGGGGCTGGCTATCAGGAAAACAATATGAATAAGGCCCAGGGATGACAAATAGACTGTAAAGCTCTCATGGGAAGAAACTTTGTATCCCCAGGGCTATCACAGAGTTCAGCACAAAGCAGTCAATAATTGTTGAGTAAATATTCTGATGGAAAATTAGTGCTTAGTAGCAACTGGATGTTATGTGCTTCCCCAGGTGTTGGAGTGGAAAGAGGAGCTGTTTCTAAGGGGATAGGGATGGGACATACCCATGGAGATGCCTTAATGTGAGGTTCTAAAATGTATTCTTGGATTACAAAAGATTTGTTTTTCTGAAATGAAAATAATAGGGATGGATGGTTTCCCTTGAGAATAGAAAATTTGAATTGGGGATGTCCTGGAAAACCTGAACATAACTAATGTTTTCATATACGTGTTATACAAACCATTTCACCTCATGAATAGGTTGGCTAAGGGCAGGCAGAAGCAGAGGAGGAAAGATACCAAAAACATTGAGGAAAGTACTCACCTTTCACTGCTCAGAGGCAAGGGCCTAGCTGGGGAGTGGTGGTGAGAGAGAGAACAGGAAAGATGCGCTGAAAATCATTACTGAGATTCCTAGCTGTCAGGTCAATATTGTGGAATTTGTTATAATAATAACAACCTCTCGTTGTTGCTGAAACTAATCCCAGTCAGACTATCTTTCCCACCATTCCACTAATTGCTCTTATCTAGATTACCAGTGACTTCCAGTCTAACTTGACCTACGAGCCTATCAGTATTTGCAACAGTGGATCAATCATTCCCTTCTTGAAACTCTTTATCCACTGACTTCTAGGATATCCCACTTTCTTGTTTTCCTCCTCTTACCTGGATGTTCCTTCTAATTTCCTTTTACTGTTTTCTCCTCACCCTAATGTCCCAGGGCTCCAGTCCTGGTCTTCTTTTCTTTTTTAAATATTTTGTTTTAAGAGTTTGTTTTACATTCAATGTTACATATACATTTAGTTTCACTCCCCATTTACCATGCCTAACCCTAACCCAGTCTCCACCCCTCCCTGCCCAGTAATCCTTCCCCATACCCTCTCATGGTTATGTACTTCTGTTTGTCCTGCATTTCTTCTGTGTGAATGTTGCCCCTCTGGTGCCCTGTGGTTGATTACTCCAAGGGATGTATTTCCATAGAGTATGTGGGTGCGTCACCTTGGGTTGAGTGGTCTGCATGTACATCTTGGTTACTATTGGGCTGAAAACTAGCCCTTGGAGTGAGCTTTGTTGCAGGCCCAGAATGTATCCCAGGAAGGTAGTATTGGGGGTCTTACCAAATTCCATCCAACCAGTAATTCTGGTCATTACTGAGTTTTTGGGTTTTGTTCTACATTTTTCCTCCCACTCTATCCAGGATCTCCAGATATGATCCTTTCCTGAGTGATTGACATTGGTAGCCAGGCACCATCTAGTTCTTCTGGTCTTGAGGGCCATCGTGTCCTAGGGCTGATTGCT
>NW_006921775.1:2777382-2788781 GCF_000298275.1 Orycteropus afer afer
TAGTTGGTTCTGTTGTGATGGCACCCTTTTAATTTCCTATTCTTGTAATTTGCATCTTCTCTTTCTTTTCTTTTGTTAAATTGCCAATGGTTTATTGGTTTTGTAATTTTTTCAAAGAGCCAGTTTTTTTTTTTTTTTGGTTTTGTTTTCTGTTTCATTTATTTCTGCTCTGCTCTTTATTATTTCTTTACTTCTAGATACTGTAGGATTCTTTTGTTGTTCTTTTTCTAGTTTTTGGAGTTGATGAGTTAGATTCTTGATTTTGTTTCTTTCCTGTTTTTCAATGTATGCATTTATTGCTATAAACTCACCTCTGAATACTGCTTTTGCTGTGTCCCAGAGGTTTTGGTATGATGTATTTTCATTCTTGTTTGTTCCTAGGAATTTTTTTTTATTTATTTCACTTTTTATTCTATTACCCACTAGTTTTTGAGCAGTGAATTGTTCAGCTTCCATGTTTGATGTTTTTTCCTTGATCTTCCTATTATTAGTTTCTAATTTTATAGCATTGTGGTCTGAGAAGATGCTTTGTAGTATTTCAGTGTTTGGGAATTTATTGAAGCTTGTTTTATGTCCTAGCATATGATGTATTCTGGAGAAGGATCCATGTGAACTGGAGAAGAATGTGAATTGTGCTTTTGTTGGGTGGAATGCTCTGTATATGTCTATGAGGTTGAGTTGGTTGATTGTGTTGTTGAGTTCTTCTGTATCTTTGATGATCTGTCCTTCCTCGAAAGTGATATGTTAAAGTCATCTACTACTATCGTAGAGTTGTCTATTGTCCCTTTTAATTCAGTTAATATTTGCTTCATGTATTTTGGAACACTTTCATTGGGTGCATAAATATTTATTATCATAATGTCTTCTTTGTCAATTGACCTTTCAGCATCATATAGTGTCCTTCTTTGTCTCTTACGATGTTTTTCGCCTTAAAGTCTATTTTATCAGAAATTAATAATTGTTACTCCCACTCTCTTTTTGATTACTGTTGGCTTGGTATATATTTTTTTCCACCCCTTAACTCTTAATTTGTTTTTATCTTTGTGTCTAAGGTGGGTCTCTTGTAAGCTGCATATTGACGAGTCTTCTTTTCTTTTCCAGTCTGCCATACTCTTTCTCTTGATTAGTGCACTTAGTCCATTCACACTGAGTGTAATTAATGATAGGTATGAATTGAGTGCTGTCATTCTATTGTGTTTTTTTGTCATGTTGTTGGTGTTTCCTTGGTCCATATGCTTTTCTGTGCTGAGTTCTATTTGTTGTCAAATGTGTCCTCTCTTTTCTTCTTGTTGTTGGTTTTGTGCTTATTAAACCCATGTTTTCCTTCCTTCTGGATTTGCTTGGGAGGATTGTTAATTTCCTCTGTGGTTACCTTGGAGTGATTTCTCTACATTTTTGGAATAGTGTGCTCTGTGAGGATATTGTCCTGTTTTCCTCTCCATTTGGAAGTTTGTACCTAGAAGTTTTATTCCCTCTATTAGGTTAGTTGCTGTTGTCTTGTGCAAATTGGCTTCCTTGATTTTTAGTGTACAATGTTTTATGGTCTTATTTTGAGTTTCTATTTCTGATTTGGTTTTAGTGTTGATGTCACATATCCTGATTTTGTTGATCTGTGTTGTGGGTTCTCTATTGGAAGGACTTCCTTAAGAATTTCTTGTAGGGTTGGTCTGGTTTACACAACATCCCTTAATTTCTGTTTGTCTGAGAATGACTTGATTTAGCCCTCAGATTTGATGGATAATTTGGCTGGATATAGGATTCTTGGTTGGGAGTCCTTTTCCTTCAGTGTTTTATATATACAGTCCCATTGCATTCTTGTTTGCATGATTTCTGCTGAGTAGTAGGAGCTCAGACTAACTGATTATTATTAGTAATATTTCTTTTGTCCCAGGCAGCTTGCAAAATTTTTTCTTCATCTTTGGTTTTGGAGTTTGATTATTAATATGCGTTGGTGTTTTTCTCTTGGGATCTATCCTGTATGGAGTTCTATGAACTTCTTGGACAAATATCTTTTCTTCCTTCACGATCTGGGGAAAATTTTCTGTTAGTAGGTCTTCCACATTTTTCTTCTTTTTCTTCCTTCATGATCTGGGGAAAATTTTCTGTTAGTAGGTCTTCCACAATTTTCTTCTTCTTCTTCTTTTTTTTTTTTTTGCCTCTTCGTGTTCTGGAATTCCAATAAGGTATATTTTGTTTCTTCTCATGTCGTCCCATATAACTCTTTGGTTCTCTTCATTTCTCTTAAATCTTTGTTCTGATTTTTTTTTTTCATACAGGCTAGTGTGCAGGGATTTTTCTTCTAGTTGGAAAATGCATTTTTCAGCTAGTTCTATCCTACTCTTTTGTGCTTCCACTGTATTTTGTAATTCTGTAATTTTGGTATTCAACTTCTGGATTTCTAACTGCTGGTTTTGTATGAGTTCTGATTGTACATTAATCTCATTATTTTGTTCATGAATAACTTTCTTGTTCTTCCAGGGAACTGTCTGTGTTCTCCTTGCTTCTGTTTGGGGTTTCCATAGGCTCTTGTAGAGCTCTATAAACATGTCCTCTAAATTCCTTTTCAGATAATTCTATTGTCTCCTCTTCCTCCATGTTTAATGATACCTTTTTTTGGGGTTTTGCTTCTAATGACTTGTTTTGTTTTTTTTTTTAATTTGAGGTTGCCTGTTGTTTCCTAGACATTTTGAGGTTGTCTTTAACTGTTGGTTATGTATTGATTTGTTTTGCCTTGATTTTATGATTTAATATTTTGAAAAGGTGGAGTTGATTGTTTTGGTTATTAATTCAGGTGTGCTGAGTTGCTATTCAGTTTTCTTTGTGATGATGGAATCACTGTGTGGAATGTGGATGCAGGTCTCTGTTGTAAAGAGGGTTTAGGATTTGAACTGGCAAGTATTACAGTGGCTGAATGTAGTTTTTCTATTGGTTGAGTGAGAGTATAGGCAGAGAAAGTGTGAGGAGAAGAGAGAACGAAGAAAAGCTCCAAGGTGCAGGAGCAGTTTCTAGGGCTTTGAGTGGGCTGCTAATTGTGACATCATATTTTTAATCACAGGCCCACAGCTCAAGTTCAGCCATGACTCCAATTGTTAGGGGGCCGCCAATTTCCACCAGATTCAGACACATGTAAAACCTCACTCTAGGAGCCCCTCCATGCCAAAAAGTTGACCTATGGTAACTGCCCTGTTCTGTGATCTGCTGCAGGAGTTCCTCCCAGGGACCACTCACTTGCAGCATCAGTGTTCTCTCTGCTTGGGTTTCAGCAGTGTTGGAGCCAGAGAAATGCCTGTTTGCACCCAGTGGACCCAAGCTTACCCACAAAAGCAGGTGTCAGCCCTTCCATGCCAAAAAGCTGAACCTAGATAACTGTCCCATTCCACAATCCACTGCAGGAGTTCCTCCCAGGGCCTGCCCACTTGTGGCATCAATGTTCTCTCTGCTGGGTTTCTGTGGTGCTAGAGCCAGAGAAATGCCTGCTCACACCCAGCGGGCCCAAGTTTACCCATAAAAGCAGGTGCCGGCCCCTCTGTGCCAAAAGCTGACCAAAGATAACTGCCCTGTTCTGCAATCTACTGCAGGAGTTCCTCCTAGGGTCTACCCACTTGTGGCATTAATGTTCTCTCTGCTTGGGTTTCAGTGGTGCTGGAACCAGAGAAATGACTGCTCACATCCAGCAGACCCAAGTTTACCGACAAAAGCGCATGCTGAAGATAGATCTGCGGAGTGGCCACTGGTTGTCTGGTATGGTACGGCTTCTCCCCTACCCCAGGGAGGTCTCTGATGGTCTTTCTTGCCTGCTGGTTGGTACTCGCAGGGCAGATTCCCCTGTTTTTGTTATTTTTCCCACTGCCCCCTTCTCTTTCTAATCCTACTTCCCTGAGTTTGGTGCACTCTGACTCAATGAGCTGTTCAGAGCACCACAATCCCTGTTTCAAACTGCTGCACCTAGTTTTCCAGGCACTGAGATGCTAGAGGAAATTAGCATGGGGACTACTAAAGAAATGCCATTTTGAATCCTGGTCTTCTTTTCTATTTAGTCTCACAACCTACATGATATCAAGCTGTTCCATGGCTTCCTTAAATGCTTATGACTTTCAAGTTTTTATCTTTTACTAAGACCTCTGCCATGAAGTTCTTGTTACTGAATGTTTTTACTTAGATATCTGGAAGGCATCTTAAGATAAACTTGCCTCACCATATGCTTTATTTCCACTCGAAACCTACACTTCCCATGGTCTTTCCCATCTCAGTAAAATCCAACTCTGGTTTTTCAGTTGCTCTGGTCAAAAATCTAGGTGCCATAGCTGGCCCTCTTTCTTATATCCTATGTCCAATACATCAATGAATGTTTTCAGCTTTGCTTTTAAATATATATACCAGAATTCTATAACTTTTAATGATCTTCCCTCATACTTTTACAGTCCAAGCTGCCTTTTTTTTTTTTTTTGGCATGGATTATCATAATAATCTCCAAATTGTTTTCCCTGCTTCTGAGTCTCCTCTTTACACAGTAGCCAGATCAGTTCTTCCTAAAGAAGAGTCAGCTGTGTGAGTGCTTTGCTCTAAACCCTCTAATCTCTGACATTCTTACTTCAAATGGCATATACTGTCCTACATGAAGTGATCCCCACTAGTTCTCCCTTCTCACATTTCAACTCTTCCTTTGCTCTCTCTCTGCTGCAACCACTTAGGCCTTCATGTCCTTCCTCAGACACAACATTTTATATTTAGAGTAATGTCCTTCTGCCTGTCATGCTCTTCCTCCAACCTGACTTTTACTTTTTTTCATTTGATGTTTTCTCCAATGTCACTTTCTCTGACCCCTTGAATATAATAGCATTCCCTTGTCACTCCCTATTTTTTTTTATTGTGCTTAAGGTTTCTTCATAGCACTATTGTCACCTGATGTTTATGTGTATGTTTATTATTTTCTCTTCCCACAGGAATACAAACTCCATGAGAACAGAGATTTTGATTCACTGCTTGTCTCTAGCTCTAAGCTAGAGATAATTTGAATAAATGAATGAATGAATGATATTAATAATAAAATCATGGCCATTTATTCACTATCTTCAGATTACCAGGCACAAAATATTAGGTTCTTTGCCATAATTTCATTTTCTTAATTTTATCCTCATATCAAACCTAAATAAATAGGTTATAATGCTACTATTTTGTACATGAGGAGAAATTTCACAGGCCATGGGGAGCTGCCAAAGGTTTATGTGCAGAGAAGTGATAAACTCACCTTAGGACAAGGAAATTGAAAGTGGTGGACAGAAGGCACAGGCCTGTATGCACAGATAACCATGGGCAAGTCATCGCCCTAATCTGGGTGTGGAGGACAAATAACTAAATCAGGCCATGAGAATGAGAAGAGGGGATGGAAATATGAGATATCCCAAACTGAGATTAATAAGACTTAGAATGTAATACAGAGTTCAGAAGAAGTTTCTCTGAGGTTGGTGGAGGCTCTGATTGCTGACAGAAATAGGGAACCCAGGAGGGAAAACATATTTAAGTTTATAGTAAGGCAGGTTGAGTCTAAGGGGCTTGAGGGCTATCCAGGTGGGCATGGGCAAAATGCAGAGGACCATGAGACTTTGACACTCAAGAAAGGGGTTAGGGCTTGAGGTATAAGTTTAGGGGTTCTCTGGGTGCCAGGCAGAGGTATATGCTAGTGGCAAGCTGCTCTGTGTAACTGTGGTGGGGGTAGTTGGGAGTGGATGAAGCAAAAGTGAGGTGGAGAAGTCAGTCTAACCAGACTGAGGTCATCCTGTCCTTACAACCAGGAATTTAGACTTCAATCCTGGGCTGAGAGTGTTAGAAACAATATTTCCCTGGGTGCTGCTGGAAGGAGCACCAGAGAGGGTAAGAGCAAAGGCCAGGAGTCCAGCAAAGAGGCTGTTGCAGAGATCCAGCATGGGGGATAGAGAGGGGAGACCACTGAGGGAGTGATAAGATGTGCTTTCCTTTCAGATCCATCCTCCAGATGGCTGTCCCTCTGAACACCTGCTATAAATAACCTCCCACTGAGTGTAGTGATTTAACAAACATTCTTAACTAAAGCTAGGCAGGCAGCCTCTCATCAACCGGGTGAATATCTGAGCCTGCTAGAGCCCTGGGACTCCAGGACTCGAGGAGCAGATGGGATTGGGCTCAGCTCTGTCCAGAGGCCTGTGTGGGACACCTATGTAAAGCTGTGCCACATTTGCATCTACATCTTCAATCCACAGCAGCTAAAGGTGAGCTAAGGTATTGTTTTACCATCTAGCAGAGGTCTAATGGGTAAAATAATTTCCTCCCACCTTGGTCCATCAGTGGTTGATAAAGAAAGAAAGACAGCAACAGAGAAGGAGGAAACTAGCAAACCTCCCCAGAAAAGAACTGGGTCACCAGATAGGGCTGTACTAGTGATAGGGCTGATTAAGTAAAGTGGAGTGTGAAATGAGTGAGGTCAGACTCAAACCCTATAATGACAGAAATAGAGAAGCCAAAATTTCTGAAAGCCACTCAAATCCTAGAGAGGCTACTCAAGATACAGGAAAGCATACTGGGCTTGGAGTAATAGACCTTCATTCTACTCCTGGCTCTTCACTAACTGGCCTACCCCTATCTAGTTATTATTCATCAGAGGCAAGTAGATCATCCACTGTGTGTCAGAAAGTGAAAGGGAATAAAGGCAAGGCATAGACACTGCTCTAAAGCATCTCTCAGTCTAGTTGGGAGAACATATAAAGAGGAAACTGCAGTATGGGAGGTGTCATGAGAAGGTGCTCTGAGGACAAACCTGGATGCCTAATCACCTGGGTATTGCCAGTGATAGTCTCCTGTAGGAGTATATGGCTGACCAGAGTCCTGAAGGAAGCTTCAGAACTAGGTAGGCAGATATGAAGAGGAAGAGTTTATTAGGTATCTATTGTTGTGTAACAAGTTCCCCCAAAACATGGTAGACTAAAACAACAATACACGTTTATTATATCATACAATTTCTGTGGGTCAGGAATTCAGGAACTGCTTGGCTGAGTGGTTCTGTCTTGAAACCTCTCATGGCATATAATCAAAATGTCACCCAGGACTGCATCATCCAGGCTTGGGTGGGGCTGGAGAATCTGCTTCCAAGATGGCTCACTCATGTGGTGGTTGGCAGGTGTCCTCAGCTTCTTTCCAGGTATACCTTTTCATAGGGCTGCTTGAGTGTCCTCATAGCATGGAAACTGACTACTCCCAGAGAGAGTGATACAAGAGAGAGCAAGGCAGGATATGCAGTATCTTGATGACCAAGCCACAAAAATCACATACCCTCATACTTGTAATACCCTATTAGTTATTATTAGTTATATACTCAATTGTGATTGAGTCAATCCTGACTCATATCAACCCTACAGATAGAGTAGAACTGCTTCACAGGGTTTCCAAGGCTGTAAATCTTTATAGAAGCAGACTGCTATATATCTTCCTCCCACAAGTGGCTGGTGGGTTCAAACCGTTGACTTTTGGTTAGCAGCTGAGTACTTTAACATGACATGCACTGTACCAGGGTTCTTCTGGCTATACATTAAGTCACTATGGGAGAGGCCTATGCAAGAGTGACTATCAGGAGGGAGTAACATCTGCTATATTATATATAGTAGGGGTCACCTTGGAGGCTGACTCCATGAAAGAACATTTCTGGCAAGGAGAACAGCATAAGCAAAGTCATGAAACTAAGGCACAGCATGGATTAGGGGAGGAAATAGAAGAAGTTTCCTTTTGGAACAGAAGGTACAATTAGTGTACATGGAGATGCAGATAAGATCAGGCCAGGGAGGGCACTGTGTACTCAACTAAAGAGCTCGGGCTAAATTGTAGGTGATGTGGAGAGACTAACACAGTGACATTTGTGATTTGGAAAGATCATTCTGGGTGTCGTATAGAAGGAGCCTCACTGGAGACAGGGAGACCAACCAGGAGACTATTGCCATCTGAGTTAGAGCTGAAGGAGATTCTTCTGCAATGGAGTTTGAGAGGTGGACACATACATCATATTTAATAGGGAGAAGTAACAGTTTGGGGACTGAATACAGCATGGAAAGGATGAGGGGAGACAAAGAGTGTTTTCTTATCTCTAGCTGGTTGTCTGGATAGATGAAATTATCATTAATTGAGATTGGGTTCCCAGGGAGAAGCAGGGTGGCATGGCAGGAGAAGTGTAGATGGTGTATTTGTTTGTTTGTTTTCTTTTTAATTTTTGTTTTGTGAAATCTCTCCTCATGTACAAAATAATACAACTGCTATGGTAAATGTCATGGTGCTTCCTTAAGAAGTTAGAAATAAAAACATCATATGGTCCAGCAATCCCACTCCTAGGTATAGATCCTGGAGAAATAAGAGCCATGACATGCAAAGATATATGCATACTCATGTGATCAGAAGGGACTATTTCCTGGAGAAGGATGTCATTCTTGGTAAGGTGGAGGGTTGACGAAAGAGGGAAAGGCCCTCAATGAGATGGATTGACACAGTGGCTGTGGCGATGGGCTCAAGTATAGCAAGGATCATGGAGTTGGTGCAGGACCAGGCAGTGTTTTGTTCTGCTGTGCATAGGGTTGCTATGAGTCAGAGATGACTTGATGACATCTAACAATAAGAAATTAATTGCAGCATTATTCACAATAGCAAAAAGATGGAAACAAACTAAATACCCATCAATGGAGGAATGAATAATCAAACTATAGTACATATACACAATGGAAAACTATGCAATGATAAAGAATGTATTAGTTCAGTTGTGTGTCAACTTGGCTGGGCTAGTTTTGAGTGGGTGGGCATATTGGATGTAGTTATTCCTCATGATGAGTTTGATAATCAACTCCATGGTGGAATCCACTGGAGCACTATGTAGTTGCCTTAGGGACGTGGTCTTCTTCCAGTATAGAAGAAGCAGCTTTGAGAAAGGTCTCTGCAGCTTTTTTGCACTTTTGGCCTTGCATGTAGCTAAGTCTTCATTCAGCAGCCTGCCATGTTTCCTGCCAATCCTGGGACCATCTCTGGACTTGAATTAGTGTCCTGCCGTATTGTTTGGTAATCTTGGGACTGTGTCATTTTACTTGTTGACCTTGAGCTTGTTAGCTTCAGTATCCAGCAGCTGAGTCATGAGATGCCTCCACCTCCAGTGGGCCAGGAGCAAGAGGCAGAGCTCAAGAACAAGGTTGAGGGACCTTCACCCAGCCCCTAGAGCTGGCATCTTAAACTGAGACTTCTAGGCTTCTAACTGTAAGAGAATAGATCCCTGTTTGTCAACCCATCCCACCTGTGCTATCTTCTGTTATCATGGCACAAGGTAACCAAAATAGAGAATAACAATGAATCTGTGAAACACCTTATAACATGATGAGCCTAGAGGATATTATGCTGAGTGAAATTAGTCAATCATAAAAGGACAAATGTTGTATGAGATCACTACTGTAAAAAGGCAAGAAAAGGTTTACCAACAGACAGAATCATTCTTTGAAGGTTATCAGAGATAGAAGGAGAAAAGAAGAGTGCAAATCACTAATTAGAGGGTAGGCATGTATTCACCTGGGTGAAGGGGAAAGCAATATACAGTAGGGGGAGGTCAGCATGTAATAATCAAAGCAGAAGAAGACAAAAGGACAAGAACAAGAGTTAAAGACAACAAAGGTAAATATACACAGTCCTACATATAACAGTAGGAGCTCTGGTGGCATAGTGCCTAAGGCACTTGACTGCTAACCAGAAGGCTGGCGGTTCAAACCCACCAGCCACTCCTCGGAAGGACGGTTGGGCAGTCCTACTTCCATAGTGATACTGCCTCGGAAACCCAAGGAGGGGTCGCTATGAGTCGGAGCCAACTCAACAGCATATAACAACAACAAATAACAGTAATAGCAGTGATCTATGAGTGGATAGACACTCAAGCTAAACAGGGGTAAGAAGGTGTTTTGGTTACCCAGTGTTGCTCTGACAGGAATATACCACAAATGGGATGGCTAAACAAACAGGAGTTTATTCTCTTGCAGTTTGGAGGCTTTAACTGTGAGTTCAAAGTGCCAGGCCTTAGGGGCTGGGTGAAAGCCCCTCAACCTTGGCCTTCAGTTCTGCCTCCTGCTCCTGGCCCACTGAAGCTGGAGGCTTTTCTTCACTCAGCTGCTGGCTGCTGAGGTTGACAAGGCCAAGGTTGTCAAGTAATAAGGCACAGTCCCAATATTACCAAACTGCACAGCAGGTCATTAATTCAAGTCCATTGAAAGTCCCAGGTCGGCAGAGCATGGCAAGCTGCTGAACAATGACTCAGTTACATGCAGGGTTCAAGTGTGCCATGAGCTAGAGACCATTCCCCAAACTGCTACTTATATGTGGGAAGCAGACGACATCCCTAAAGCAGCTACTCAGCTGCTTGTGGTAGATTTCACCATGGAGTTGATTGCCAATCTTACCACGGAGAATAACTACATCCAGCTTCCCAGCCAGTCAACCAGGCCCAGCCAAGTTGATGCACAAACTTAACTACCACAGAAGGGAAATTGGGCTACACTCATGAATACATATAGGTTTTACAGAAGATAATCTACATATATTTATATGTGCTGCAAACATATCCATGGATATAGTAGAGCACACAGGAGACAAAGTTAAGAAAACTTCTTAGACATAACCACAGATCTTAAGGGAATGGATTGCTGGGCATGGGGGCTCAGGATCTTAGTTGCAGGGGATAGTAAGGTCAATTGGCATAACATAGTCCACAAAGACAATGTTCTACATCCTACTTAGGTGAGTAGGGATTGGAGTCTTAAAAGCTTGTGAGTGGCCATCTAAGGTACAGCTATTGGTCTCTCAGTCTCAAGAGCAAAGAAGAGCGAGGAAAATCAAAGACACAAGGAAGCTATTAGTCCAAATAACTAATGGATCATGTGAACCCCAGCTTCCACAGCCCTGAGACAAGAACTAAATGGTACCCAGTTACCACTGCTGACAGCTCTGAAAGGGATCACAAATAGAGTTTCCAGATAGAGTGGAAGAAAAATGTAGAACAAAACTCAAAATTCTAAAAATAAAAACAAAACAAGAAAACTAGGCTTACTGATCTGATCAAGATTGGTGAAACCCCAAGACTTTAGCTCTCTGGCACCCTTCAAGCCTAGAGCTGAACTTAGCCCAGTGGCTCACCTTCCAGCCAAATAATAGGCCTATAAGATGAATAAATTATAGACAGGCTGTGGTATAGTAAATTACTTTGTGTGGCTTTTCTACCCATAAGTCTTCGTAAACTCCAAGGTGGGATTTGCTATGAGCAACTGAGGAGCTCCTGATTGCTGAAGGTGTCCACCTGGAGTATTTCTGTTGGGAGTGGCACAAAACAATGTTCTGGGAGGTGCCCACTCTCTCTCAGGTGC
>NW_006921775.1:2790766-2801170 GCF_000298275.1 Orycteropus afer afer
TTGTGGGGATTGCAGTGAATGTTACAAAACAAAACGTTGAATTGTTGAATGGAAAACCAATTTGCTGTGTAAACTTTCACCCAAATAGCTATTTAAAACAATGGTGGAAATCCTAAACATAGAAAAAAGAAGAAGTCTGTTGGAATTTTTATTGGGATTGCATTGAGTCTATAGATAATTTCCAGTGTTATTGACATCTTAACAATATTAAGTCTTCCAACCCAAGAACATGGAACAACTTTCCATGTATTTAAGTCTTCTTTAATCTCTTTCAGCAGTGTTTTTATAATTTTCAATTTGTAAGTCCTAGGTTTATTCTTAACTGTTTAATAAGATGTTATTTTAAATGGAATTGTTTCCCTAATTTCCTTTTTGGATTTCTCATTGCTGGTGTATAGAAACTCAAGTGAGTTTTGTTTGTTAACTGATGTATCTGTTTTGAATGTGTGGATTTTGAGGGGCCTTTTGAAATATCCAAATGGATATTCCAAGCAGGCATTTTGAGGTTCAAGAGAAACTTTTGATCTGAAGATATATGGACCAGCAAATCCTGGCTACATGCCCAATAGAATGTGTAATTCTTAATTAGGGTTTAATTAAAATCACATTAGCTATTAATAATTTAGATTTTGCCTGATCAAGGATGGTAGTCCATGCTACAAGTGATTTGAAAGCAGTGAAGGAGAGACAGAAAGGGAGAGACAAGGACTAGCATGTGTTGTTTGCCCGTTATGTGTTAAGAACTGTCCTGTGTTCTTTCATTTGTATTATCCAATTTTTAAAGTTGCCTTAATACTGAGAGCTTATTATTGGGCAGACACTCTGCTAGAAATATAATGTATGTGAGCATATTTAATTCTTACAACAAAAACTATGAAGTAGGCACTATTATAGATAAAAAAAACTGAGGGGACAGAGCAGTGAAGTGAGGTCTTAGAACCAGAAAGTGGCAGAATTGGAAGATGCAGTTAGTCTATTCTATAGGTAATGAACTAGACTCAGAGTTTGAACATTATGCCCAAGGTCACACTGCAATAAATGAATAAATGCAGTGCCAGGATGTAGATCTTTCCTTTACACATTTTTTTTTTTTTTCGTCCATTTGCCTTGGAGTCAGTTCAGACTCATGGTGATGTCATGTGTGTCAGAGTAGAACTGTGCACCATAGCTGATTTTTCAATGGCTGATTTTGCAGAAGTAGATTGCCAGGCCTTTCTCCAAGGCACCTCTAGGTGGGCTCAAACTTGCAAACTTTCGGTTAACAGTTGAGTGCATTACCTATTTGCACCATCCAGGATGCCTCATTATATCTATTCAGATGAAAGAAGCTGAGATGTGAGAGGGTGGTTTCCTGGATTTTGCCTGTGGCACCAAGTATAAAAGAGGAGTGGCGTGAAGCCATGTAAGTACCATATTAACAACATAGTAAAGTCTAGGGGACCCAGGAGATCCTCCCCAGCCTTCCTCAGAGAAGGTGTCCCCTGTCCTTGCAGGCAGGCAACAGCACCTCTCTTAGGCTTCCCCTGTCTCCAGCTCTGCAATTAGAGTACTTTCTGTCCACCTAGGTCAGACTGAGGAAGTGACCCACCACACAATGTGGAGAAAGCAGGGAAGAGAGAAGGTATGGGTTACAAAGCAGGTTACAAAAATCCAGGAACACAATGTGTATTAGTTAGCTTTTGGGTAACAAACTTATCCTGAAACTCAGTGGCTTAAAACAACATACTTTCTTGGTCATGTGACTATAGGTCGGCTAGGTGAGGGATTGACTGATATAGCCAGCCTTGGCTGGGCTCAGCCAGGCTTGACTTCAGGACAGTTTCACATGTTTTCATCCTCTTTGGACCAATAGGCTAGCCAGGCATGTCCTTCTCATGCCACTGGCAAAAGCACAAGAAAGCAAGGCCAACCACTAACACCATTGTAAGTCTCAATTTATACCAAGTGTGCTAACATCCCATTGTCAGAGTTTGGGAAGTTCACTTAGCCCACTGTGAGGCCATATAACAATAAGGATGTAAATACTATTACAGGAGAGTGAAAAATTGGACCTATGTATATATACGAGGGGTGAGGATGGCTGGCAGAGAATGGAGCTGTGTGTAACAGCATTACCCAGTTGACTTGAGGTGGCAAAATTAGGTTTTCCTTGGTGTTTACCAGCTGCAAATGAGGGTCTCAAGGGAGCATCAGAGAGTCCACCAAGGGGAGTAGGATCAGTCACGTTCATAGATGGAAAAGGCAGCCTTCTCCGTAGCATTGTGTAGGGAGCCCAGAAAGGCCTTTGCCTGGAAAACAGCTTGTTCTCCCACCTCTGGGCACAAGTGGCAAGACAGGGACACAGGTAAGGGCTTGCTGAGGCAGATTAGCAAGCTGGAGGAGACAAACAGGAAGCGGTATTATGTGGTGGTGGGGGGGTAGGGTTCTCAATTGCTCTGTGAAGGAATTAGACTTGCTTCTCAAATAGAGAACCTGGTTAAAGGAACAAGTCCACGACTCCTAGTACATTAAAGACTACAGGTCACGGGCTTCCTGACTCTCAATTCCCACCATAATGAAATCAGGGAAGGTTGCAGGTTCAGCTGTAGAAGCAAACTGTGCTGGGGTATCTGTGCCTTCCACCCATCCGTTGTGTCTCAGTGTTTCCAGGTTATAATTGCTGACAGGTGATATTAGGACCAGGTAGTTAGCATGGGGACTGAAGCACAACAGGGGAAGGTGGGAAGCTAGAGAGCTCATACCTGTCTGAAGAGGGCACCTCCTACTTCCAATGGATTCCTATTGTGTTGGTGCTGTTGAGTTTTTCAGTTTTTCAAGGCAATCTGGAAATCTGGACATTCAAGCAAGACTTAACAAATTTAATAACAGTGGAGGCAATAGAGATGTTTCCAACCTCTGCAAAGATTCCTTGAGTCACATTACAGGCTGAACAACCGAATGAACATCTTTTAAATTAGTTTTTTTTTTTTTTTTTTAAATTTTCACTCAGGGGAGCATGGGTTGGTTCTTGCTGTGATTCCCAAGCCTCTGTTGACTGCCTCTGATTTCAGAGATCACTTTCAATTTTACTCATTTAGCCAATATTTATTGAGCTGACCTCAGCACTGCAGATACAATGGTAAATAGAGCAGACATGATCTATGCTTTCAGGAACTCCAAACACTGGTAGGCATGTTCAACAGACATATAACCACATTAATGAATATAACTACTGAGACAGGCCAAGAATGGCAAGCATAAGGTGTAAGAGAAGAGTGCAACCAGAGAGTCAGATTTAACCTGTGGAGAAGGGGTCAGAGTAAGGTTGGGGAGGCTGAGGTAGAGATGCCTTCCAAAGCAGAGGGAGCAATGCATACAGGATGTGAGGGGCTGAGCCAAGGGCTATATAGTAAAGGGGCAGGCAGTCTGGGAGAAGGCAGAAGAGCAAACTGCTGGAATGTGGGCACAGACTCAATCAGCCTGTACCTTGGAGAGTAAGGGAGGGCTTAAGCAGTGTTCTGGTTACCTAGTGCCACTCCGACAGGAATATACCACAAATGGGATGGCTTGAACAAACAAGAGTTTATTCTCTTACAGTTCAGGAGGCTATAAGACCAAGTTCAAAGTGCTAGCCTCTAGGCATTGGGTAAAAGCCTCTCAACCTTGGGGTTCAGCTCTGCCTTCTGCTTCCGACCCACTAGAGCTAGAGGCTTTTATTCACTCAGACAGCTGCTGGCTGCTGAGGCTGACAAAACCAAGGTTGACAAGTAAAAAGACACAGTCCTGATGTTACCAAACCACACGGGAGACCATTAATTCAAGTCCATTTCAAGTCCCAAGGTCCCCAGAGCATGGCAGGCTGCTGAACAACACAGCTACATGCAGGGTTCAAGCGTGCCATAAGCTAGAGACTATTCCCAAAGCTGCTGCTTATATAAGGGAAGCAGATCACATTCCTAAAGCAGCACTCAGCTGCGCATAGTAGATTCCATCATGGAGTTGATTACTAGTCTCATCACGGGGAATACTACATCCAGCTGCCCAGACACTCAGGCCCAGCCGAGTTGACACACAACCTTAGCCACAACAGCAGGGAGCAACTTTATCTGATCCATTTGTCCCAAAGGCCACTAAGATTGTGATTGTGGAGGAAACAAGTGGATGAAGAGCAACCACTGCAGAGTCAGTTGTAATTACTCAAATGAGAGAAGATGGAGTATTGGACTAGAGTGGGAGCAGTGGGGAAGGAAGAAGGAGTTAGCTACTGTAGGTGTGGCTACTGATTGGACTAGGGATCAGCCCTGAGTCCTGGAGACATTTGTTTATAAGCTTCCAAGAACCCTGAGGTAGCCAGGAGTGAGGCATTCCCCCCTGAGGGAGATGGTTGTGAGCTAGGCCAATCAACGAGCTCCCTGTCAGGCTTTTCCTGGAAGATACAAATGCAGTCGGCCTATATGTAGTAAGAGGTGAACATGGTAGCTGTGCAGACTCTAGTGAGGATGGACAAGACAGCAGAAATGAATAACACAGGTTCACCATGGCCACATTTCTAGGCTTGAGTTCCCCATTCCTAACTTTCCTTCTGAACAACATTGCATTTTTCCTATCAGGAGGCTGCTCAGACTCTGCAGGGCAGCTGGGCTGCCAAAACAGCTGACAGAGCCTGGCCAGAAGCTCTTGATTTGCATTTCCAGGGAAGCTGGTGCAAGTAAAAACCTGAGACACCCACACAGAAGAAATCTTGCTTGCAGATAATAGGACATAGTAACAGAATGGCCTGTGCTTTGTTATTACAGTAAGGCAGTTATGATTGGAAAGATGATCCAGTTCCTCAAGGTCCCAAAATGCCTTCTTTCCTGGAGATAGTAGCCACTGACAAAGACCATGTCCTTTGTTATTGCTTTGCTACCTCTTTCAGATTCTTAAATTTGTGAGATACAAACTCCTCCAAGCCAATCTAGGGAAGTATTTTCTAGTGTATTCCATGAACTCTAGTCTTATGTCCTTTCCTTTTCTATTTTTTAACCCTCCTCTAAGTTTCAATAAGTATGGGAGGCCCTGGATGTTAGAGTTTGCCATTAGAGAGCCATAGGGAACATTAATACATTATATTGCTCTCAGAATTTCACAACAAAGAAACTTCTTTAATTTTGCCCTTTCTAAGGTTTCCCAAATTTATTGGGCCACAAGTACCTCCTTTTATATAATATTTATTAATAACATTGGACAAGGATTCTGTGGAATAGATCTTGGAAAATTTTTTCCAGGGTATCTCTGGCATCCAACATACATCAAATCAGTTAGTTGCCATCAAGTCAGTTCCAACTCATGACAACCCCTAAGTGTGCAGAGTGGAACTGTGCTCCATAGAGTTTTCAAGGTTGTGAACTTTAGGAAGCACATCACCAGACATCTTTCCCAAGGTGCCTCTGGGGTGGGCTCAATCTGCCAACCTTTTGGCTAGTAGTCAAGCTTTTAGATCTTTGTGCCAACCAGGGATAACTACCAAACATCTAGTGGTGACTCATTCTGTTGCAGGCTGTGTGCTAGGCACAGGGCCCACAGGGAACATCAGACTCAGGCTCTATTCTTAGGGAGCTCAGCTGAGTGGGGGAGACTAGAAAAAAGAACTCAAAGAGGGGCCCGCCAGGCCATCAAGATGCAGTGAAGACTTCTAGAAGGAGGGGGCACCTGAGATGAGTCTCTGAGAACGGATAGTATCACAACCAGACAAAGGCCCAAGGCTTGCAGGACCCATACAGGGAACATGGTGGCTAATTAATTAATATACATTGTTACAGAATGGACTGAGCACAATACTCAATGTAGTAAGTGCTTAACCATCACTTTCTAGTTAAGGGGAGAAAAACTGTGGGTTTTTGTTTCGGCAAAACACCTTTAATGATTAAGCTATAGACGTTTTTCAGGCTCATTTCCTTTGTAATTGAGAAACTGACGATTTGGAAGAGCCACAGAGGACCCCTACACAAAACTTACTGACCTGTTTCTGACTTCACTGGAGCATGTAGAGTTGATGTTACCAAGGGCTACGTTAGATTAGACTGGACAGAGAGCCTGGCACAACCATGTCTGTCCACCTTTGCAGAAAGTGAGCAGATGGAGGGAGAAGCCTATGCTTTCTGGACAGTCATTAATCCACTTAGAAACCATATCAATTCTCTCTGCAAAAAAATCAATTCCCTTCAAGTGTGCAGGGTAGCATCTAATATTCCTTGACACCTACTATGTGCCTTTATCAAACATAATGTCAAACAGCACAATCCATCATATTTAGTAGAGGGTCAACAAAAATGGGGAAAACTTTCGATGAGCTAGATTGACACAATATCCACAAGGATCACAAGGTGGTGCAGGATTGGAAAGTATTTCATTCTGTTACACAGAGGCTGCCATGAGTCAGAGAGTTGACTCAATGGCAACTAACAACAACAGCAAGACTATGCACCTAACACTGTGCTAGGGGTTTTCATGCAAATCATCTCACATAATCTTTTTAAAGGTCCTATGGGGCATGGGATATTAATTTCATTTTACTTATGAAAAAACTACAGTTTGGAGAATTAGTCACCTGCAAGAGGTGTGGCTAGGATTCACATCAAGGAACATTTGAGAGTATATCCAAGTGTTCCCCACACTACTTTGCAGTATCTACCCATGATATGAGGATGTGAAGGCTGTCACAGATAAGCATCTGACTCACACTTCCTTGAAAATGCGGACCAGATTTACAGTGCCCCCACCCCTGACCAACCATCCTGAGTCCTGGAAGCCCAGGACATAGGCTGGTTTCTCAGTCAGTCAGTAATATCTCTTTATGTCAAAGAAGAGTGTCTCTTGGTCTCTCCCATGATTCTCACCAACTTTTACCTTGGTCTGTGAGATCCTTCTTTCAAAGTACCCCCTCACCATCAAAAGACCATCTTCCTGAACTCTGGTGACCTGCTTGATTGGTACTGAACTGTGGGTGGCAGCTTTATTGGTATTTAGTGGAGGATGTGGAAAATATTAGGGTTCCCTCTTCAGCTCTCTTTACGTTTACCACATCCAGAAGGTGAATGGTGTATCTTTTTAACTAGCGTGCCATTAAGGCTAATTACACCTTTGAATCAAAGATGATCGTTCAAATTAAATGGGAAATGATTAAGTGCAGCAGAGCCAGATTTTTTAGTGAGATGAGACCCAAAAGAAACTTAAATGTTTAGTATAGGGCTTTTCATCAGCTGGAGAGAGGCAGGGCCAGCACAGCATGCCAGGTGTCCTTTGGAAGAGCAGCTCCATGAACGCTGTCCTTGGTGCTGAAACCTCTTTTCTGGAGTGAACATTGAGGGGTCAGGAAACCAAGTCATAGCTTAGCACCATCGAAGAGATAGGGTCCTTTTCTCGCCTGAAGTCACAGGCTCCTCCTGGAGAAAGAATTTAGCTGAGTTTCTTCTGATCTCATTGCATTATTCCAGGACCCATCACCCTGGCTGAATAACAAGAGCTAAACTAAAAAGTTTTTTTTTTTTTTTTTCATTGATGGGGAGAGGTTTCACTTAGGACCTCATTGTTCCTGCTATTCATCCAAGCTGATTAAACTGCTTCTGAACTCCAATATGGAGTCACAAGGTTTGGGAAGCAGACCGCAAGCTAGGAGTATTCTTTTTGTAGTACACTATGTGAACACTCTGCTCTCCTCAGCAATTCTCTGAGCAGTCATTGCTCGTACTGCTTCACAAGCTCTTGTTCACTTCTCAGGAGTAGGGCCCTCCCCATCACACATTTCCAGAGGGCACAGACTCTGGGATAAGGTTTCCTGGTTTAATATTTTCTGTTTGTGTTTAGATGCAGAATATTTTATTGAAAACCTTAAGCAGATTGCCAAGGTGTAGAATAGATTCTGGTTGAAGCTCTGGTTGAAGTGTAAGTAGTATCTGAAACCCAAGTCACACAGTCTTGCCCCCAGGAAGCCCCTCAAGAGTTTATGTGTGGCCCATGGTGCAAGTATGAAAACCATTAATTTTAGTCCAATTCTTTCTTGCCCCTTGATGACTTATTTTATTTCTATTTTTCCTTGGAAACTCAGGTTAGGGCACCTCCTGCAGGAAACTTTCCATGACCCTTAGGCTGAGTTAGGATCTCTGCCTCCACGTCCCTGTGCTCCTATCACTACACTGATCAATTTATTGAATAATTGTGTGTCTCCCCTACTGAACCCAGAGGTCCTTGAGGGCCAGGATCATTTGCCTGGAACATTGTAGGTACAAAATGAATATTTACAGAGTGATGTTTAATGAACTTCCCACTGAGGCAAACCAAGAACTCATTTACAGCATTTAAAGAATTGTTTAGATCCTGCATCCTCTAGGAATGGAGAACTCACTCCAAACTGAGGCAGTCTATTCACATTGAGACTACTGTGATAGTAAGAGACTTCCTCTCAATTTTGAGCCAAAACATGTCTCTCTTCCACTTTCTAGGGCTATATAGAATGTCTTACCCTTCTTCCACAGTTGGCCCTTCAAATCCTTGAGGAAAGATACCATATCCTCTTTTTGAGGCTAAACTTAACCATTTCCTTTGTCCATTCCCCATGGGATATTATTTTGAGTTCTTGTGTATGTTTGGATTTTTTTTTCTGCTTGAAGAAAAACTAGTATATATCCCAGTTAAGGAAGCGCTGGTGGCATAGTGCCTAAGACATTCAACTGCTAACCAGAAGGCTGGCAGTTCAAACCCACCACCCACTCCTCAGAAGGAAGATTGGGAAATCTACTTCCATAGAGATACCACCTTGGAAGCCCAAGGAGGGGTCACCACAAGTCATAAATGACACCACGGCAGATCATCATCATTATCATCATCCCAGTTAAAGTCTGAGGTTTGGTTTTGAAGGCTATGAGTGTGTTTTGGTTATCTCTGTGACACTCTGACAGGAATATATGACAAATGGGATGACTTTAACAAATAGGAGTTTATTCTTTTACAGTTTTGGAGGCTAGACGTCCAAGCTCAAAGTTCTAGCCTCTAGGGGCTAAGTGAAAGCCCCTTGATCTTGGGATTCACCTCTACCTCTTGCTCCCAGCCCACTGAAGCTGGAGGCTTTTCCTCACTCAGGCAGCTGCTGGCTGCTGAGGCTGACAAGCTCAAGGTCAACAAGCAAAATGGCAC
Source organism: Orycteropus afer afer (assembly GCF_000298275.1). Classification (NCBI taxonomy): domain Eukaryota; kingdom Metazoa; phylum Chordata; class Mammalia; order Tubulidentata; family Orycteropodidae; genus Orycteropus; species Orycteropus afer. Next base: position 2,799,917 of record NW_006921775.1, read on the forward strand.
AGTCCCAATAGTACCAAACCACATGGCAAGCCATTGATTCAAGTCCTGAAAAAGTCCAAAGATCAGCAGGGCAACATGGCAGGCTGATGAACAATGACTCAGCTACATGCAGAGTTCAAGAGTGTCATAAGATGGAGACCTTCCTCAAAGTTGATGCTTATATACTGGAAGCACACCATATCCCTGAAGCAGCTACTCAGCTGCTCCCAAAAATTCCACCATGGAGTTAATTACCAATCTCACCATGGGGAATAACTACATCCAGCTGCCTAGCCACTCAACCAGGCCCAGCAAAGTTGACACACAAACTTAACTACCACACAGTGGCTCACATTTACCCCCTCTTAGCTTGTTAAATTATTCCTTATTTTTTATTGTGATTGAGGTGAAAGTTCACAGAGCAAATTGGTTTTCCATTCATACACATTTTGTTTTATGATATTCATTGCAATTCTCCCAATGTAACAGCCCTCTCCCCACTTCTGCCCTCTGTTTACCATTTTCCTTCATTCTTCTTTCCTGTCCCTTCCTGCCTTCTTAGCTTTATCCCTGGGAGAATGCTACCCTTTTGATCACATATGGTTGATAGTTCTAATGAGTGCATACCTTCCTGGTATTATTGTTAACCTTATAGGCCTGTCTCTAGTTTGGCTGAAAATTGAGCCACAGGGGTTGAGTTCCATTTCTGGCTTGAAGGGTGTCTAAGTGCCATAGTCTCAGAGGTTCCATAAGTCATCATCAGACCAGTAACTGTTTTTTTTTTTTTTTTTCCTAATTTTGAGTTTTGTTCCATATTTTTCTTACACTTGGGGACCTCTTATTGTTTTTCCTTTCAAAGCAATCAGCAGTTGTAGCTGGGTACCATCTAGTTCTTCTGGTCTCAAGGTCATGGAGGCTGGGGTTCATGTAGTCCATTAGTCCTTTGGATTAATTGTTTTCTGGCATCTTTGATTTCCTTCCCTCTTTTTTGCTCCAGATGGGGAGAGACCAATAGTTGTTCCTTAGATGGCTACTCACAAGCTCTTAAGAACCCCATCACTGCTCTCCAAAGTAGTGTATATAATATTGCCTTTGTGGACTATGTTATGCCAATTAAACTTAGTGTCTCCCAAGACTATTGTCCTGAGCCCCCATGCCCAGTGACTCATTCCCTCAAGGTGTTTGGTTATGATTAAGAAATATTCATAACTTTGTCTCTTGTGTGTTCTACTATATTCATGGATATATTTGCAGGACATATAAACACGTAGGTAG
>NW_006921775.1:2801830-2826743 GCF_000298275.1 Orycteropus afer afer
CAGCCAAGTTGACACACAGCTCCAACTATCACACTAGTATTATTTCAGGCTTCTGTATGTAATAGTATTTACCTTTGTTGCTTTTAGCGCTTGTATTCCTCTCATTGCTTTCATCCTTTTGTGCTAATCTCCTGCTTACTGTAGATTGCCTTTCTTTTCACCCAAGTTAATATGTGTATACTCCCTAGTTAGTGGTTTACCCTCCCACCCCTGGTAATTCTTTCTTTGTGAAACCTTTACTTGACTTTTACAGTAGTGGTCTCATACAATATTTGTCCTTCTGTGATGGACTAATTTCACTCAGTGTAACATCCTCTAGGTTATGAGGTGTTTTGTGGTTTCATCGTTATTCTGTAATGTTGCATAGTATTCCATTGTGTGTATGTGCCATAGTTTGTTTATCTATTCATCCCTTGATGGGCACTTAGGTTGTTTCCACCTTTTTGCTATGGTGAGTGATGCTGTGATGAACATGGGTGTGCATATATCTGTGCCTGTTATGGCTCTTATCTCTCTAGGATCTATACTTAGCAGGGGATTGGTGGATGATATGGAATTTCTATTTACAGCTTCCTTAGGAAATGTCATTCCATTTCCCACAGTGGTTGTACCATTTAACAGTCCCATCAGCAGTGTTGGAGGGTTCAAGTCTCTCCATCCTCTTGTCAGTATTTTTTGTTTTCTTTTTTATTGAACTTTGCTGTTAATGCTGGGTGCAATGATCTCTCATTGTTGTCTTGATTTGCATCTCTTTAATGGCTAATTATCAAGAGCATTTCCTCATATGTTTGTTAGCTGCCTGAATGTCTTCTTTGGTGAAGTGTCTGTTCATCTGTGCCCATTTTAAACTGGATGGTTTGTCTTCCTATTGTTGAGTTGTTGAAGTTTTCTATAAATTGTAGGGATTAGTCCTATTTCTGATACATCACTGCTAATTTTTTTCCTAGCCTGTAGGTTCTCTTTTTACTCTTTTGGTGGTCTTTTGAGGTGTGTACTTGCTTAGTTGTTAGGAGGTCCCAGTAATCTAGTTTGTCTTCCTCTATGTGCATTTTTAATTATGTTTGATAGTGTATTTATGCAATGTATTAGGACCCCCAAGTTTTTCCCTATTTTTTCTTTGGTAATCTTTATAGTTTTAGGTTTTACATTTAGGTCTTGCATCTATCTTGAGTTTGTGTGTGTGTGTGTGTGTGTGTGTGTGTATTAGTGTGAGATATGGATCCTGCTTAATTTTTCTGCAAATATATATCTCATTTTTTAGCACCATTTAATAAAGAGACTATCCTGCATTTAATGGGTTTCAACACTTTTTCAAAGATCAGCTGTCCATAAGTGGATGGATTTACTTCTAGGTTCTCAATTCTGTTCCATTGGTCTGTATGTCTATTCTTGCGCATATACCAGACTGTTTTGACTATTGTGTCTGTATTATTGGTTTTGAGATTGGAGAGTGTGTGGTCTCTACTTTGTTTTTCTTTAGGAGTGTTGTTCTGGTGGTCTCTTTCCATATAAATTTGGTGATTTGTTTTCCTATCTTTTTAAAGAATGATGAGGGAATCTGGATCAGAATTGTTTGTGTGTGTAGATTGCTTTGTATAGTATTGTTATTTTTACAATGTTATATCTTTTATCCACGAACATGAATATTCTTCATTTGTGTAAGTTTCTTTTGGTTTCTTGTAGTAGTGTTTTGTAGTTTTCTTTGTATAGATCTTTTGTGTCCCTCATAAGATTTATTCCTAAATATTTCATTTTTTTGAGTGGCTATTGTAAAGGTATTGTTTCCCTGATTTCCTTTTCAGAGTTCTCTTTGTTAGTGTAGAGGAATCCTAATGATTTTGTATGCTGAGCTTGTACTCTGCCACTTTGCTGAAGTCTTCTGTTAGTTCCAGTAATTTTCTTGTTGAGTCTTTAGGATTTTCTACGTATGGGATCATATCATCAGAAAATAGAGATAGTTTTACATCTTCTTTGGCAATTTGGATGTCTTTTCTTTCCCTTTGTCTTATTGATCTGGCTAGGACTTCTAATACATTTTAATTTATTGGGTTTCCATTCAACAATCCATACACATTCTGTTTTGTGACATTCACTGCAATCCCCAAAATGCATCAGCCCTCTTCTCACTTCCTTCCCATGCTGCCACTTCTCTTCATCCTTTCTTTCTATTTCCTCCTGCCTCCTAGTTCTATTCCTGGGCAAATACTGCTCTCTTGATCATGTATGGTTGATTGTTCTAATAAATGCATATCCTCCTGGCATCTTAGTTCACCTTATAGTCCTGTCTATCATTTGAGTGAAAGATGAGCTACAGGGGTTGAGTTCAGTTTCTGGCTTGGAGGTTGTCTGGGGCCTGTAGTCTTGGGGGCTTCACCAGTCTTTATGAAACCAATATGCTTTTTTTTTTTTTTTTTAAATGATTTTGAGTTTTGTTTCACTTTTTTCTTTTGCTCTATCTAGGACCACCTATTGTGCTTCCTTTCAGAGCAGTCAGCACTGGTAGATGGGCACCATCTATTTCTTCTGATCTCAGGGCCATGGAGGCTTGGGTTCACAAGGTCCAATTGTCTTTTGGACTAATTGTTTCCTTGTGTCTTTGGTTTTTTTCACTCTTTGTTCTGGGCACCTCTAATCCAGTATTGAACAGGAGTGGTGATAAAAGGCATCTTTGTCTGGTTTCCATTTACAAAGATAAATCCTTTCAGTCTTTCTGTATTGAGAATAATGTTGGTCATTGGTTTTGTGTATGTGCCCTTAATAATGCTGAGGAATTTCCTTTGTATTTATATTTTGCTGAGCTTTTTTTTTTTTTTTTTTTTTAATCAAGAATGGATGTTAGATTTTGTCAAATACCTTTTCTGCATCGATTGATATGATCATGTGGTTCTTTTCCTTTGTTTTGTTTACGTGGAAAATTATGTTGATTGTTTTTTCTAATGTTGAACCATCCTTGCACACCTGGTATGAATCCATACTTGGTCATGAGGTATTACCATTTTGATATGCTATTGGATTCTCAACAGCAGTACATTTGTTTTTTTGGTTTATTGGCTAGTATTTAGTTGAGAATTTTTACATCAGTGTTCATGAGGGATGTTGGTCTGTAGTTTTCTTTTATAGTGATGTCTTTGCCTGATTTTGGTATCACTGTTATGCTTGCTTCATAGAATGAGTTCAGGAATATTCTATCCTTTCTATGTTCTGGAATAATTTGAGTAGTATTGATGTCAGCTCTTCTCTGAATGCTTGGTAGAATTTGTCAATGAAGCCATCTCAACCAGAACTTTTTTTATGCTGTTGGTAGTTTTTTAAATGACCTGTTCAATTTCTTCTTTTGTGATAGGGCTGTTCTAATTTTCTACTTCTGATTGTGTTAGTTTGGGTAGATAGTGTGTTTCTAGAAATTTACTCATTTCTTCTAGGTTTTCAAATTTTTTGGAGTATGGTTCTTAATAGTATTTTGTTCTTATCCTGTTTATTTCAATTGGTTCTGTTGTGACATCATATATTTCATTTCTTATTCATGTTATTTTCATCTTTGTCTTTTTTTTTCTTTGTCAAATTTGCCAGTGGTTTGTCAGTGTATTAATCCTTTCAAAGAACCAACTTCTAGTCTTGTTGATTTTTTTCCCTATGTTTTTCTGTTTTCAAATGATTCTTTAAATTTCAGTTTGGCATACTCCTAGGTTTTCTTCTCCACACTTCTGGAGTCCTTCTCCATATCATATCAGATAAGATTTAAACTCAAAAGCAAGCAGATGTCTCACAGCCCTTTCTCTCGTATTTTAGCAGAGTGACTGTTGGTATGAAGCCAGTATTTATCTTACCTAGGTCACCTTGGGCTAGAATTAAAAAGAAGGCTCTATAGGGGCAAAAAGTTATGACTGTTTTGTTCACTGTTATATCCCAACACATAGAAGAATATTTGACTATTGTTGTTAGTTGCCATTAAGTTAGTTCCAATTCATGGCAACCTTACATGTAACAGAACAAAATGTTACCCTGTCCTGCACCATTATCATGATAATAGGTGGTCAATAAATATTTGTTGAATAACTCAAAGATGGCATACTAATGATGGTATTTCCTAGCCAAATTACAAAGGAGGTGATGTTAGAACCAGCAATAGAAGAAAAAACTGACTACCATTTGAGGGTCCTTGTACTTCAGTATACAATGTAAGTTTCCCTCCACCTCATGCTTGTGGTTATAGGATTGGAGATAACTGGTCCAGGATTAATTTACTTCCAGAAAATGGCATCTAATAGCATAGGAAAGTCATATGGAGCCTTATGATTGGAAATAAAATGGCCAAGAATGTTAATAAAAATATCAACAATAGTTTATATTTGTTGAGGGCTCACTATGTACTTAGCACTTTATACATACCATCTCATTTGATATAACCTTATTATTTTAGGTCATTTATAATCCACAAGCTTATAAATGACGTGGATCTCCTCATTTCCTATCAGTGACATAGATTCTCTCTCAATATCTGTTAAATTGTAAGTTTTCGGTGGGCACTTAAATTCCCAATTTGAGTTGTTGCTGTGTCTGTGCACAAAAAGAGAGCTTGGAGTTGATCCTTCTGCCTGAGACAGAGGACATCAAGGAAAACAGGAGAAGCCAGGGACAGTGAGCAGGAGAGAAGCAGTTTATATTTCTGACATTGAAGATGGCATGGTATCTTGATAATGGAGAAGAAATAAATATATTTAATCATAAATGCAAGTAGGTTTTTTAAAAAATTAGTTTCAAATAAAATATAATGGTTTGATAGCCAGAGTTTCTTCTCTTTTTTTTAATCAGTTATTTAGGTATAATTTAACACAGTGAAATTTACTTTTTAAAATACATAGTTCAATGAATTTGGGCAAATGCATACAGTATAACCACCACTACAATCAATAGAGAGAAGAATTCCATCACTCCTTTGCATTCAATCCTCTCACCCTCAGACTACGAAAAACACAGATCTGATTTCTGTGTCTGTTTTTCTTTTCTTTTAAGAATGTCATATAAATGGAATATACATTATGAAGTCTTTTGTGTCTGGCTTCTCTTAGCATAATGCTTTTGAGAGTCATCTGTGTTATTGAATGCATGGATTGCATGGACTGTAGTTTGTTCCTTTTTATTTCTGCCTCTTCTATTTTCTGGAAGAGTTTGTGTAAATGGTATTAACTATTTCTTAAATTGGGATCTCTGGTAGCATAGTGCCTAAGGCATTTAACTGCTAACCAGAATGCTGGCAGTTCAAACCCACCAGCCACTCCTCAGAAGGAAGGTTGGGCAATCTACTTCCATAGTGATACCACCTTGGAAACCCAAGGAGGGGTCGTTATTAGTCGGGTCTGACTCGATGGCACATAACAACAACAACATTTCTTAAATCTTTTGTGGAATTCTCCAGTGAAGCCATCTGGGCCAGAAAGGTTTATTTTAAAGAACAGGACATCACTGGATATATTGGATATTTTGACATTGGGTGCAGGGATCAATTCCCCTTTCTTCCCTCACCAGGGAGGACTGGGTTGTTTGCAAATCCCAGGAGACTCTTGATTGGCTGCTGCGTGGGTATACATGAGAATATGGGAAGGTGAGAGCAGAGAAAGAGGAAGAACTAAAAGGCAGCAGTGAGTAGGGAAAGTAAATGGTGGGAGGAGAGAAATGTCAAAGAAATGGCATCTGGGGCTTCCAGAACAGAGCCTGGAAAATAGGAAAACAATAGTGCCTCTGTGCTCTTTATGCCTGTTTTTTCAGGAGAAAACCACATCAACAAGCCCCTTTTGTTGTTCATTTGCTATTTCCACCCTCCCTAGAAAAAGAGAAAAACAAGCTTCAGAAAGAGGCTGCTTCTCAGGAGATTTCCAGCCTTGTGTCCAGACCAAAGTGGTTTGGACAAGCTTGAAATAAGTATCTGATTGCTTTTGCAGGCTTGATGAGGCAAAACTGCCAGATGCTTTGAAGTGTTCATGGTGCTACCAAAAATTCTTAGAATTTACCACCCAGGATCTTCCCAATAAGACTAGTATCAATTTGATCATTGGTAGTCTCGCATCTTAAGGAAAAATCTCCAAGGCCACCTTCAGGCAAGTTTATTAAGAGATTCAGACCTCTTAAAAGCCTTTCTCCAGCTAACGCTTGAGAAGACATGGGTCTTAAAGGGACACACTACTTGAGGGCTCACACACAACACATGTTGGTATGATCAAAAGCATGGCTGTCACTGACATTCTGATTATAGCACACTACTCCAGATGCCAGGGGCTTTGTCCTATAAATCAACAAGGATGGGTCTGGACATAGAGGAAGGAAGTTATTAGTGGAAGTGCTACAGAGGGGACTTTGAGTGCCAGGCCGAAATGTCTTAGAAGGTGTCCAGGGAGCCTGTCCCAACCTGTCCTTACATCTATCCCTTATTTCAGTGCCTCATCTCCCACCATCAGGCTCCCACTCACTTCACCATCTCAGCTCTAGGTCCCGTGTTTTTCTGATTTTCATTTCACTGCAATTAAGTCGCTTATTCATGCACTCTTTTAACAAACATGTGTTGAACAACCCCTGTTTGTCCAGTCCTTGCTCAGTAAAAGGTCCAATCTTTGTGCTCCCACAGCATCTTCAATGGATACCTAAGGTATGAGCTCTCCCAGGTGTACCTGCTGGCTGGTGGGTGAACTATTAATGATAAAAAATCAGGACACACAATCATTCTCTCCTCTTTACACAAGATAAAGTCAGACTTGCCAAGCTGTTTGTTAACATGTGCTGGGAGGAGAGGATGATTCTGTGTATTGATTTTTCACAATTGATGTGTTGGGAACATCAATAAAGATAACAACTGGAATGGATTAAAGCATGTCCTATATATTTAAGTCTATTATTTGACAATAATACAAAAAACAAAACACCAAAATCATAAATTGTAATTAGTCACCTTTGAAGGTGTAGTGACTTAAAAGATGACTGTAAAGTTCTTGCCACTCATTAAAAAAGGTCGAGTCTATAGCTCCTTTCCTTGGATCTGGACTGGCTGTGGGCATGTTTTTACCTAAAGGATGTGGTGGAAGTAATATTTTTAATTTCTGAGACTGGGACTTAAGAACTCTCCAGATTTCACCACTTAGAGCTCCCCTTCCTGGAACTGAGTTATGAGCCTGAGTACATGGAGACACCCATTCCATAAGGAATGCCCAAAATAGCCACATGTGGAGAGAGAGATCCCCACAAGCTCCCAGCTATTCCAGCCATCCTAGCTGAGATACCAGACAGGTGAGTAAAGAAAACATCTAGGATGTTCCATCCCCAGCAGATGCCATATGAGTTCAAATGAACCCAGCTGATTGTAGAGTTGTGAGGGATAATAAGTGGTGGTTACTTTAAGCTGCTAAATTTTAGGGTGAATTGATACATGGCAATAGATAACTGAAATACTTGGGAACCACCTCATTATTCTGGCAACTGGAAAGTAAAGGGGAAAAAAATCAAGCATTTATCCTGTCTTTCATTTAAGAACTGTACTACTGGATAGGTGAGGGTAAATTTCTCTTCATTGGTATATTCCAACCGATAACTGAAGAAGAAATGATAGCAATTAAATGTCATCATTTGCAACCCCTAATGAATGAATGGATCTAGGCACTGGGCAGTAACTGCTAAAATTCCTAATGAGATATTATCAGATGTTTGTGGTTCCTGAGTAAGAAATACAAAACCACCTATGAAGTAATCTTGGAAAACAAAAAACAAAAAACATCAAACCTGAATCTAATCAAGCTAGTAGCTCCAAATGCCAATTAATAAGGAACACGGAGAACAGGGAAACATGTTAAATCACACTCTCATAAACTAAAACTCATTGCCATCAAATGGGATCTGACTCATAGCAACCCCTCCTTGGGTTTCCGTGGCAGTATCTCTATGGAAGTAGATTGCCCTATCTTCCTTCTGAGTAGTGGCTGGTGGATTTGAACCAGCAGCCTTCTGGTTAGCAGCCAAATGCATTAGGCACTACGCCACCAGAGCTCCCTAAACCATACTAGGTAGATACAATTAGTAAAACCTAGACCAAGGAGCTCTGGTAGCATAGTGCCTAAGGCACTTAACTGCTAACCAGAAGGCTGGCAGTTCAAACCCACCAGCCACTCCTTGGAAGGAAGGTTGGGCAATCCTACTTCTGTAGTGATACTGCCTCAGAAACCCAAGGAGGGGTCGCTGTGAGTCAGGCTGACTCGACGGCACATAACAACAACAACAGACCATGGTGAGTTCCATGAGAAAATGTCCCAATTTCTTTAGATTAACTTTCAGGAGGAAAAAAAGAGGGAGAGAGATGGAGGAGGAACTATAGATTAAATGAGATCTTAAAAACATATTGATCACTTATAATATGTGGATCTTACTTGGAAACCAATGCAAATAAACAATATGTAAAAATGTGAAATTTATGAGACAAATGGACCTTTAAACATGGATTGGATATTTGATATTAAAGAATTGTTGCTATTTTAAAAAGTGTGATAATGGAATTATAATTATGTTTTGTAAAATATTCATATGTTTTGGGAATGAATAATGATGAGTTTATGGATGAATCAATAGGATGTCTAAGATTTGCTTCCCAATAATAATGGAGGGGAAAATGATTGGGGTATGATTAGGGCAGAATTGATCATGAGTTTGTTGAGGTTAGGTTCTGGCTGTATGAGAGTTTGTTATTCTAGTATGTCTACATCGGTATATGGCTAAAAATTTTTGTAGTAAGAATTTTTCAAAGTTGCATAATAAGCAGTCTTAACTTCCTCACAGAGAAGGCCACCTGCGTCATACTTCTCCACACTGCCTTTAGTGTTGATTATTTAACATGTATGTAAATGTATAGGAATGTATACATCCATTTCTGAGGTCACATCAGGCTAAAGTGTGGTTGTTTTGCTCACCACACACTCACCTACTTTGTAGGAAATTCAGCCACTTCAACTTCTGCCAATTTTTTTCTCCTGACCTTACTGTGCTGCCATCTCCTTGGTTAGCATGGTATTGATACATGTCTGAAACCTGCTGTGGCTTTCCCCACTGTGCTGCCCACTCCTGTGTGCGCCCACGAGACTGGAGCCTGGCATCTGTACCCAGCAGACTATGTTCCCTCATATCCACAGTTGCTGCTATAGCAGTGCCTCTTGCCTGTGCAGCAACCTTGGCTCAGCCCCCACGTTTCTGATGTCTTTTGCTCACAGTGGGCTGGACATATTAAGCAAAGTAATGGATATCTCTTGGGATGTCTACTCAGCTCACTGCAACTGCCTTGAGGGTGCCATCCCACCTGCCCCAGGTTGGCCCTGGGCCATCATGATGCTACAGTGTTACCTTCTCTCATTAGCCACTGAAGATTAGATTAGGGGTAGGACTCTGACCCAACCTGATCCAAAAAGCTTCCATGGAAAGACAGGATTGAGAAAAAGAGTTTCTACCCTGTGACCTTGGGCATCCATTTAACCTGCAACCATATGGAGAGAGTAGCAAAAATTATCTTGTTTTCTGAGAAATGGTATCTTCTATGTGCTGCAAGAAGAGAGATGGAGAGACAGTATTCTTAGACTCCTAGTTTTTCTTTCTTGATTATAGACCTGTCTAGTCTCCAACTGCATTCTTATCCTTATCCTATATCCTTCCAATAAATGTACCTTTCAAATTAATCCAGCCTAACTAGTTTCTGTTATCTGCAACCAGTGAGTCCTGACAAATATGGGAGAACTCCTCGTTTAATTTCCACTCACTTTTTTTTATTTTAATTTTTTATTTTAAGAGTATGTTTTACATTCAACAGTATGTGTTTATTTAGTTTCACTCCCCATTTCCCATCCCCAACCCTAACCCAGTCTCCTCCCCTCCCTGCCCAGTAATCCTCCCCCTGTGCCCCTCATAGTTATGCACTACTGTGTGTCCTCCATTTCCTCTGTGTGCATGTTGCCCCCCTGGTGCCCCATGGTCAGATATTCCAAGGGATGCATTTCCATAGAGTATGCGGGTGTGTCACCCTGGGTTGAGGGGTCTGCATGTACATCTTGTTTTCTATTAGGCTGAGAACCAGCCCTTGGGAGTGAGCTTTATTCCAGGCCCAAAATGTATCCCAGGACCATAATATCGGGGGTCTCACCAGATTCCATCTGACCAGTAAATCTGGTCATTATTGAGTTTTTGGACTTTGTTCCACATTTTCCCTCCCACTCTATCCAGGATTTCCATACTTGATCCTTTCCTGAGTGGTTGGCATTGATTGGTAGCCGGGCACCATCTAGTTCTTCTGGTCTCGAGGGCCATCGTGTCCTAGGGCTGATTGCTTCCAAATGCCTTTGTTTTTTTTAGCACTCTTCTTTGCTTCCAATGATAGGAGACCATTAGCTGCATCTTAGATGGCTGCTTGAAAGCTTTTAAGACCCCAGTCACTACTCACCAGTGTAGGATGAGGAGCAAGGCTTTTATGTATTTTGTTGTGCCAACTAACTCTGTTATTGCAGTTCCCTCTGCCTGGGCTTCTGAGTGAGTTCTCTCCATAACAGGAACCAGGCTATGGAACCATGTTGTGCTCAGAACTTCTCACTATCCCCTCCCCTGTCCTGGCTGCTCAGAACTTCTCACTATCCCCTCCCCTGTCCTGGCACACTGTTGTGTACTTTAACGTGACCCTTCTTTTCAAGAGATTGTTTCCTTGGAGTGTTCCCTCATGGAAACACGCCCCTGCTGGGCAGAGCCCAACTGCTTTCCTCACAGGCTAATGGGGGAATGCGTTTTAGGATCAAAGCGTGGCTCTCACTAACCTTGTCTCCTCCAATCCGTGGTAAACTCAAAGAATACAAGGGCTGAACCAGCCATTTCCTGTCCCTCCCAGGGCTCAGCATGGAGTAAAAGTTCACAACTGTACCTAGAGACTGATTAATTGATTGATGGTTGAAGAAACAATGTTACATTTCCAATTCTCTCTTTACAAAATAGATCCCTTGACATGATAAGAAGTTATATTAGTTTAAAGTAATTACTTACATTGTTCAAATTGCTCAGCTTAATTGCTTCTAAAAGTGAATAGAACTTGAGAAGGGAAGAGCTGTAAAATCTGCGTCTGTTCTCCAGCTGGATCCTCTTAAGCACTGATATGAGTGGCTTCTAGATTACAAGAAGCTGAATGATGAGCTTGCATTGACTGTCCCTGAGGGTAATGTGAAAAGAGAGGTGTCTGCTCTGAACAAAAGATAAACTTGTGCTTGCTTTGTTTCTTATTAGTAAAACAAATCCTCATACCCAGTGGTGATGTCTCACCAAAACCAAATCAAAGGAAAAAAAGAAATCCAAAAATTCTCTTTGCATATTACCCATCTTGCTGTTCTGTTGTTTCTTTTTATTTCTTCAGAGTTAGAATCTGGGGGAAATTGGCCCTCATGAATTTTATCTATCTATCGATCTATCATCTACTTTATTGTTTAATCAACTAAAGTGAATTAAATCATTCCAGTGAGAGATGAGGCATGAGACACTCTAGAAGAGATAGGACATGCAAATTAGGAAAAGACTAAAGAAGTTTTGTGTTTTCAGTTCAAGCACTCTTGATCTCAAGATGTGATAAAGATGAGAGCTGCATCCAGCAATATATGAGAAAACAACCATTGTCTTCCTAGAGTTGGAAGGAGGGATATGAGGCATAGATATGATCTCCCAGAAGTTATCCTTCACTACGTCTTGATGTAGTTACATTGAAAGGATATTAAGAAAATTGGTGGTGGTGGTTGGTGGGGATGGCAAGAAGATAATGTGGAGAAGCATTAGGACAGAGGAGAGTTGTGGAAGGCAATTTCACAGGCTTTTCTGTGTAGTTTGGATAACACCTCATGTTTTCTCTGCATGATGATTAAAGACAAGTTTCAGGGGAAAAGAGACCTAATCTTCATCAAGGGCCATCCAAAAACCAAAATCAAACTCACTGCCATTGAGTCGGTTACAACTCATAGTGACCCCTCCTTGGATTTCTGAGATAGTATCACTAATGGAAGTAGATTGTCCAACCTTTCTTCTGAGGAGTGGCTGGTGGGTTTGAACCACCAGCCTTCTGGTTAGCAGTCACATGCCTTCGGTACTACACCATCAGAGATCCTATCAAGGGCCATAAGCTGGTGATAAAAGATTTGGTGGTTAGAAAATGGCTGAGGTGGCTAGCCTAAGTCCTCTTTACCAAAGCTACCATATAGGTGTTTGATAGGGTAGGGTAGGACACAGACTTCATCTGAGGATACAGATCCCACACCTCATCAAACATCTGGCCATGGTTGATGACCAGAGAGAAGCTAGGGCAAGAGGTTCACCAGCCAGAGCCACTCTTCACTTTAGCTAATAGGGTGGCCAGTGAGTGCCTGCAGCTATACACAAGGAGGATCCAGTGGGGCTATAGTTTTGGATGGGTCTGTTATGGATTGAATTGTGTCTCCTTAAAAGACATGTTGAAGTCTTCACCCCTGGTGCCTGTGAAAGTGACATTGTTGGAAATAAAATATTTTAAGATGTACACTGGATCTTAATTCCATCAGAGTGATGTGTTACAAAAGAGGAGAGCAGACAGACATAGAGAAAGATGTGAATGAAGGCAGATGTAGCTATAAGCCAAGAAATGCCACAGATTGCCAGAAGCAACCAGAAGCTAGGAGAGAGGTGTGGAAGTTTTTTTCTCAGAGACCTCAGATGGAATCAACATAGCCAATATGCTAATTTGGACTTCTAGTCCCCAGAACTGTGAGACAACACATTTCTGTTCTTTAAGGCCATCCACATTGTGATATTTTGTTACAGCAGCCCTAGAAAACTAAGACAGGGTCTAACAACATTCATGGGGGCTTGGGAGGGATGTGTACCACCACATACTCTTCTGAAACATGAAAACCATTGTTATGAGCACAGAATTTTGTGGGTTGACTCAGATTTTTTCAGAATCAGCTATCTATTCCCAAATGAGAAATATTTCCTGAGAAAGATAGGACTCCAATTTTGAAGGCAAGCCTCAGTTTCTGTTATCTGTAAAATTAGGGTAACAATTGTGTCTAACAAATAACGTGAGGAATAAATGAGATAATGGATCTAAAGCCCTTTAGTACAACATTTGGTGTACTGTAACTACTCAATACATTTTAGTAAGTACTCAATAAATAAAAGGTTGGTGGTTTGAACCCACCAGCTACTCCATGAGAGAAAGAGGAAGCAGTCTACTTCTGTAAAGATTTATAGCCTTAAAAAGCCTATGGGGCAATTCTACTCAGTCATATAGGGTCTCTGTGAGTCAGAATTGACTTGATGGCAGTAGGTATCAGACATTAAAATAGAAATCACACTAGATATTTCAGAGAGGAATATAATACAAGTAAACTGGTCACACAAACAGTGGAAGAGCTAAGCTAAGCCATGTAACAATGAGGAAATCCAGAAATTAGTAACAACAGAGAACAAACTGCTATCATGTTTAGTGCTGAAGAACAAAAGGAGGAGAGTTCAGAGCTAAGTGCCAGAAACACAGGAGGACCTGTCTGGTGGGAACTGGGACCAAAGGGTCTGTCTGTCTAGAGCTAGAATCACATGAGAAAAGTAGCCATTGCTCTATCCCTGCTGGGACACCACCTGAGGAAATGCAAGGCAAGAAGAAAGACTGTGCTTTCTTCACTCTTTCCACTCTCCAGGCCTCCCCTCATGTTTCCCATTGGTTGTACAAGTTGGGAGCAATTTAGCAAAGGAATCTGGGAATTATAGTTCTTTTCTGTACAAAGTAGAACTGGAAATGGCTATGAGAACAAATAAATAAATGACTAGCATTCTTTAAGGAGCTCTGGTGGCATAGTGCCTAAGGCATTTGACTGCTAACCAGAAGGCTGGCAGTTCAAACCCACCAGCCATTCCTCAGAAGGAAGGTTGGGCAATCTATTTTCTTAGTGAAACTGCCTCAGAAACCCAAGGAGGGGTCACTATGAGTAGGATCTGACTCGATGGCAGTGAAAGCATTCTTTATGAAGGCTGAACAGTTGATCTTCTACAATCCTTGGAAGCTGATAAAGGTGGGTTTTAGTTTCCACAGCCTTTTTGCCTCTGTTCTTGTCCTCTGCTGATTATCACATGCTCATCATTTGCATTCAAGCTTACTCTTAGAGCACATCTTCCTTTTTAGGCTGGTAATAGTTTAAAGAATTGCTCTCTGAGAATTTACGTTACAGCATGGACCAAAATCATGAGGTGAGAGATGTTCTAATAGTGATATTTCAGGTCTTATTGGCATGAAGAGTTTCTTTGAACCCCAGGGCCTTCCTTCCTAGAGTCCTAAGTATAAAACACAATCTATTTATATATACAAATTATTTAATTTGTTATCATTATCCTAAGGTAGATGGACAAGAACTGATTTTTCTATTTTTTTCAAAGAAATCTCAGAGTTGCAGAAACTTACTCAATGTGATACAGCCATAATTGGTAGAGCTGGAATTCGAATCCAGGTTTCTCTTACTCCTGAGCAAGAGGTCTTCCCACTTCACTCAGTGGTTTTCTCAAGAAAAAAAGAATGAGCTCAAGGGCAATGCCATTTATTGGAGTAATTCATTCTTTCTCCCAGTGAAATGACTCCTTTATAACATATTAAATTCTCTTATGTATATAGGGTCTGTTTGTGAAATCTTTTATTTTCTCCTGTTGATCTATTTATCTAATCTTAAATGAATATTATACTCTTTTAATCACTTTGTTGTTGTTGTTGTTATGTGCCGTCGAGTTGGCCCCGACTCATAGCGACCCCTCCTTGGGTTTCCGAGGCAGTATCACTATGGAAGTAGGATTGCCCAACCTTTCTTCCGAGGAGTGGCTGGTGGGTTTGAACCACCAGCCTTCTGGTTAGCAGTCAAGTGCTTTTAGGCACTATGCTACCAGAGCTCCTTTTAATCACTTTAGCTTTAGAATATTTTCATATATGGTAAAGAATGTCCTTTCTCTTTCTGCTTCTCTTTTCCTTCTTCTTCCTCCCCCTTCTTTTTCTTCTCTTTTTCCTTTCTCATCTTAACGTTTTTTTTGGTGGGGGGAGGGATCTTCTTGTATATTTTTTTTTCCAAGTTAAACTTGGACTCTACTAGTCAAATTCCAAAAAGAAATATATTAGACTTTTGATTGGAGTTGTATCGAATAGCAAATTAATTTCAGAATTGTCATCTTTGCAATATTGGATATTTCTACCTAACAATATAGGGTATCTCTCCATTTATTTGATTCTCTCTCTCTCTCTCTTATGTTTTTGATAAAGTTTTATGGCTTTACTCAAGTAGGTCTTGCACATTTCTTCCTAGACTTATTCCCCAGCTTATTATAGTTTTGATTGCTGGCATGGATAAGGTACTTCCTACCATGCCATTTTGTAATTGGTTATTGCTGTTGTGGACCCCTAGTGGCCAGTAGTTAAGCACTTAGCTGCTAACTGAAAGGTTGGCAGTTTGAACCTATCAGCCACTCCACGGGAGAAAGATGGGGCAATCTGTTCGTGTGAAGATCTTAGCCTTGGAAATCCTATGGAGCAGCCCTATTTTGCTCTGTGGAGTAGCTATGAGTCAGAATCAGCTGCTGGTAATAGGTTTGGTTTGGATTGATGATGCAGGGAAGAGCTCCTGGTTGTTGTGTGCTCTTGCATTCAATCACCTTACAAAACTTATTGGTTTTAATGGTTCTTCAATGTATCCTGGGATTTCTGGGTAGGGAATCAGATGGTCTGTCTTTCCTACTGTATTTAAGCTGTTTTTCCTTTCATACCTTTATTCCCGCACAAGCACTCTATAATTTATCTTATTGCCTTTATATTCTGTCTTGATTGTGATAATGTCTATGTATTTTATTATCTTTAGTAGGCTGTCTGAGAAGTTGTCTTATTTACCTTTATTGCAACTCTCTCCATTCCCTTAAGACTCCAACATATTATCTGGCATAACATATATAATATATATCATATATTCTTAATAAATGCTTCTATAATAATTAGTCATGCATTTTATTGTAGTGAATTATATATATTAAATTTAGATTAGATTGTGTGGTAAAATAACATTTTTTTAATCAACTCATCCTAACCTGACTTCCTTGTATCCGGGGGCATTTTTCCCAATTCTGGTAACTACTGTAAATTGAAATTATCATTGCCCTAGAGAGGGAGGGTCTCTGAGTACAACAGGAAAAAAAAAAATGATGTCAAATTTTTATTTTGGAGTTCAAAGTTTCAGGCCCAAGTATATAAAGGCAAACTTTGTGGTCTAATGGAGTCCATTTCCTTTTGCATCTATCACAACACATACATACACATGCACACAGACCCCTAAGACTAGACAAAGATTTCATCAAGAAAGCAAGCAAGAGAGGGACTGTGAAGTTGCAGTCAAATCAGCAGAAAGAATCTCATCCCTGGAGTTCTATCTGAGCAGGACCAAAAAAATGACTCCATGGAAGGGTACTCAGTTTTCTCTGCATGAACACAGTATATCGCCCGAGCTGAGAAGCCATGTTAGCTATCCTTTAGGATGTCAGCCATAAGTGGCCACCCACCAGCACCAGTCAGTGTTAATGAATCAGCAGGAGTGATGCCCTCTGGGGTCTTGAGGTTTTGCTATATCTCTGTCCCCATCCCCATGCCAATGCTTTGCTCTCAATGGACCAAGGCACTCCTAAGACCCCTGAGTGCAGAAAATGTCCGAGATACCTCAAGTGGTGGTGAAAGAAAAGCCCTCCTGCCCTATACCCACTCAACCCTTGGATAGGTGGGCCTAGATAAACCTGCTCCAGGTTTTCCACCCAGTGTAGGCAGGAAAGGAATATTATTAGGTTACAGTAACTCCATTGAGGGCAGAGATTAGCTGATCCAAGGGTGATTCCTACTCAGACCCTACCCTCCACCCCACTGTCTGTCAAAGGACCTGTTAGTGAAGGAAATTCAGTGGGTATTTGCTAGATGAATGTGGAAATTCATCTCAGGGTTTGCTCCAGAGATGCTGGCAGAGGGATCTGCTAGAACAGCAGGGCTGGAGGAGGCACCTTTCCTTTAGTCATCTTAGACCTGCCACCAGACCCTCCACTGCCACCTACGAGGGACCAGTCAGGGAAGGGGGCTGCTGGTTGTCTGGTGGAATGGCCTTCCTTGAGAGCCTGCTGCAGTAACTATTTCAAACCTCAACCTATTTATCTCTTCAGCCCTGTGGAGGAATTTACCACAGGGAATCAGGCCAGGGTTTCTAGGCAACAGAAATTCTTCAAGGCTGGGATTTGATGGCCCCGAGAGCCCATTTTTTGTCCATGTCCACATCCAACATTCAGAAGCAGGGTAGGTGTAACATTGTGCAGTCTGGGTACCATTAGGATGTTTCTAGCTGGTCCACAGCTCTGAGTAGAGTAACATCAGAAAACCAGAGAAGGTCTAAACTGGGAGGGCCTAAGGATGTTAAATCCAACTTCCTTTTTATACCACTAAGGACCTGAGTGGGGCATTGGCATGTCTGTGGCCCCACAGTTGGTCACTATCACTTCTATGTGCTATCCCCCCCCCCCCCACACACACACACTGCAAGTCCTTCTTACCACTCTGTCCACAAAACATCCTTAACCACCTGGCTTCACCCACTCTATGTAGCTTACATGTGTTAACATCTCCATCACCACTTTCAAAATGGTCACTCATGAGAGCAGGGATGTCTTCTCTCTCCTGGAACTCCTGACACACAGGCTGGTAAACAGCTTGCTGGTGGTCCCTAGCCATTTGACAAGTGAATATATGAATTCCTGTCGCTCACTGCTGAGTCAAAACAGAAGTTGAAAAATAAGCTGCCTTCCCACCCTCCTCACCACTGACCCCACAGCTGTGTGGCCTGGAGTAAGCTAGGTCACCCCTCAAGGCTTCATCTGCACAATGGGAGGACTCATAGATGTTGTGAGGGCTCAGTATGATCATTTACCTGAAAGTGCCTTGGAGCTGCAGAGTTCAAGACATACCATTTGTGGTATATTCTTGTCAGACTAGCACTAGGTAACCAGAACAGGGAGACAGACAATAAATATATAGGCCAATATTAGGAAGAAATAAGTGGTCTGATGAAGATAAATCAGGGTGATGTGACAGGACCCTAGAAGGATGGTAGCCAGGGAAACAAACAAACAAAAAAAACCCCACAACCATTGCTACAGAGTCAGATCTGACTCAGAGCGACCCCTCCTTGGGTTTCTGAGGTAGTGTCACTATGGAAGCAGATTGCCCAACCTTCCTTCCAGGGAGTGGCTGGTGGGTTTGAACCACCAGCCTTCTGGTTAGCAGTCAAATGCCTTAGGCACTATGCCACCAGAGCTCCCATAGCCAGGAAAAGTCTCAGTATAAGAAGGAGCCAGTCATGGCTACTGCCTTTGCAGGAAGAATGGGAAGTGCTAAGGCCCTGAGGTAGAAATGAGTGTGTCAGGTTAAAGGCACAGGAAAATATTCAATGGAGTTGGGGTAAAGCAGAAACAGGGATGTATCTTAGTTTGCCAGCATTCCATGACAAAAAAAAAAAAAAAAAAAGTAGCCAAGTTTGAAGAGTGAGAATTTATTGTCTCACAGTTGTGGAGGCTAGAAGTCCAATTTAGCGTACTGTCTTTAGGGGAGGGTTTTTTCTTGTTGCATTCCATGGCATTCCTTGATGTATAGAGGATCTTCCCATGATGTCTGTCTTTCCCCTTTGCATGTTTGTGTCTAGTTTGCTCTTTTAAAAAGGTACTCAACTGAGTATGACCTCATCAACATAACAAAAGAAAACCTCTATTATAGATCCAAGAATTAGGACTTACTAACTTCACTTTTTGGGAGACACAGTTCAATCCATAATAAGGTGGTATAAGATCAGAGAAGTTGATGGGGGCTAGCTTAAGCATGGCCTTACAAGGCAGCTTGTAAAATTTGCATTTTCTTTGAGATATGATAGGAAGCCTTGGGAAGGACTTGATGAGAGGATATGATGTGCTCTGATGTGTGCATTTAAAAGATCATTCAGGCTCTTTTATAGAACTGATTGTACCAGGACAAGGGGGAAACACCAGACCCATTAGGAGGCTGTTGCAAGTATCCAGGAATGAAATGATGGAGACCTGCACCAAGATGAAAGCTGTGGAGGTAGATGGAAGAGGATGGAGTGAGGGAGTTTCGGGATAGAGCTGAGTTTGGCAATGGATTAGATGTGGTTTGTGATGGGAAGGGGGAAGAAGGATGGGTACTCTGATTTTGACTTGAGCAACTGGGTGGAAGGAGCTGCACTTACCAAGCAGAAGTGGGGTGTGTCTTGGTTTGTTAGTGCTTCTATAACAAAAAATGATTAGCGAGAGTGGAAATGTCATTGTGAATTATGTAAGTGCAGTGAGAGTAGGGAAAGGAGCCATTCTGCCACCCCCATTTCCTTCTCCACCCACTCAGGTAACATCTTAGGATGTTAGTCACCATTCACTTCCAAGTGGACATTAGACTATTACCTTATGTTCCTTTCTGTCAGATTCCTAAAAGTAAAGCTGGGGGTGTGGGGTGGGGAATCCAAGATGGTGTTGAATGGAGGGAGCAGATAGGGAGAATTTTGGGGAATGACTCAGTCCTGGAGAGTAGTTTGAGGAAGGCTGGGACACTGTCAGAGCAGCTCAAGGGCAGGCATTGGGGACTTTCAGGGACAGGAAAACTGATGAGAGGGGCTCATAAAGGAGAAATTGAGATGGGAGAGGACAACTGTTACCAAGTGGCATAAATGGCAACCTGAGCAATGGCATCAGGACTGGGAGGGCATAGAGCAGTCTGGAGGTGATGGAGGAGTAGTTGGAACAAAGTCCAGAACCACCACCTCTTTGGTGGGAGGCTAGGCCAATGCATGTTGCAGGCATTGTGCCCCAACAGATCACTTGGGGTAGCCTCAGCCCCTATAAACCTAGCCCCCTGACAGCTAATGAACAGAGGAAGGCAGAAGGTGGTCATGTCAGAAGCCAGTTCTGCATATGGAACATCTTTTCTATCTTTCACATTTCCTGAGTGGCTTCAAGTTAAAACTAAAAACTCACTGCCATGGAGTCAGATCTGACTCATAGCGACCCCTCCTTGGGTATCCCAGGCAGTATCACTACGGAAATAGATTGCCCAACCTTCCTTCCAAGGAGTGGCTAGTGGAGCTTCAAGTTAACAGGTAACAAAAATCTTACACTAAAGGGATGAAATGCTAACTGTGGCATAACAGGTGTCAGCCAGGAGTGAGTATCATCTCAGACACATCAGGCTTCTACACATCCATCAGATGACACCGTGGATGCTGCCAGCCTCCCACTCCACTTGTGAATAGAGCCTGATCATCTCCCAAATCACCACAATATTCTATTCATTGGAACATCTCACTCCCCAACAGCACATTTTCTTTATTAGGGAGCATTATAGACACTGTCTAAGTTTAAATGTAAATATTTAATATTTAATCATTGTTATTTGTTCTATATCTACTCCAAAAAAAAAAAAATATTTGAGGCACTTTACCCATGTATGAGGGCAGGTTAAGACAAAGATTTTAAAAGTACTTGCAGAAACTACATAACATAAGAGTATGAGAAATAACATAAGGAAATCAGAATAAGAAATAGAACAAAAAAAGGGTGGGGGCGGGGTGGAAAGCTCAGTGTTTCATTCCCTCAGCCTGAAAAAGGCAAGCAGCACAGAAACAAACATCTGGCAAGGTGATGTGACATACTGGAGGGAGAATAAGTGCCTTAGAGACAGACAAAAGATTAAGGTTTAGGTTGAGCAAGATATTGATTTATTTGAGCATCAGATTTTTCTTTAAAATTAAGGTAGTTATTGTAAGTGGGGAGTCCCTGGGTCAATGTTGTCAGTTACTAAGTGAAAAGGTAGAAATTAAAGTCTACTCAGAGGCACCTGGGAAGAAAGACCTGGTAGTCTGCTTCTGAAAAATCAGCCCTTGAAAATAATGAAGCACAGTTCTACTCGTACACAAATGGGGTTGCTATGAGTCAGAATCAGATGGCCACTGGTGTATTGTAAGCAGGGTGCCGAATAGGCACTCTTCCCATTCCTAGCTCACAATTCTAGGAGGAGCTGTGTCATCAGGCCTTATATAAGAACCAGTGGGTAACAAAGAGATGATGCCATCTGGTCAAATCCTCCTTCTGTCTGGCCTCAAGGCCCAACTTTCTCTTGGAAAAACACTTCTTCTAAAGGAAAGAAAAACACCCCCTGAGCCCTGGAAGTGGAAACTGAGAGGTTCTCCTCTGTCTGGACTGACATTTCAGGGATCCAGCTCCTGAAGAACGTAATACTGTCTGCATCTGTGACTTGTCTTGGGGCAAAAAGCTGGTAATACTAGAGTGCTGAAGGTGGTCCTATGTCTTAGAAAGCCCAAAGGGGACTGCACCACTTTGAAGCTGGCCATGTTTCTTTTGTCTTGGTCATTCCACTCTGGTGCTTCTTCAATGGGACTAGTGGCCTCATGGGACACCCCCTTCCATCCCCTGTCCCATATCAGGCATCCTGGGACAGAAACTTAGACTGAAAACCTATTTCTGCCTGCTTATCCCTTGTTACTACTGCAAGGTCTTATTCTCTCCTGTGGACTAGGAGAAAAGGAACAAGAAGTAGGTCCTCTATTGTTGTTATGTGCCATCGAGTTGGACCCGACTCACAGTGACCCCTCCTTGCATTTCCGAGGCAGTATCACTGTGGAAGTAGATTGCCCAACCTTCCTTCTGAGGAGTGGCTGGTGGGTTTGAACTACCAGCTTTCTGGTTAGCAGCCAAGTGCCTTAGGCACTATGCTACTGTTTTTGTTGTTGTTGTTTGCCGTCGAGTCGGCCCCCGACTCATAGCGACCCCTCCTTGGGTTTCCAAGGCAGTATCACTACGGAAGTAGGATTGCCCAACCTTCCTTCCGAGGAGTGGCCGGTGGGCTTGAACCGCCAGCCTTCTGGTGAGCAGTCAAGTGCCTTAGGCACTATGCTACCAGAGCTCCTAGAGCTCCCATTCTCTATTAGTCAACACTAATAACAATAACAATAATAATAATGACAGCAGCCAACATTTACTGAAAGGTCATGATATACCAAGCCCTTTACAGACATTGCCTGTTGCTTTGTTTAATCCCCAGGACAACTCTATTCATCACCATTTTACATAGAGGGAAATTGAAGCTGAAGGAACTTGGCACACAGCTGACGTGCGGTAAGGGAGGGAACAGATTCTTCAGCCTCAAGTAGGAACCACTTCTCTTGCCCATTTAATGGTTAATAATAGGTTTTTCCTTTTGAGGAAAACTTCACCACAAATGAGCTCTGGTAAAGGGATAGATTATTAGAAAAATTAGCTATTAGTGAAAGAGGTATTTTGAATTAATACATACCTTCCTAGAGCCTTTTAGGTGACATCATGGGTATTTCACCTCTCTGTGCCTCCATTTCCTCATCTATTAAATAAGGATAATAATATATACATACTTCAGGGGTTGTTGTGAGGTTTATATGGGTTACTGTGTGTAAAGTGCTTAGAACAGTGTCTGGCCCAGGCTAGGTGCTGCTGAGTGAAGGATGATCACAGCCTTTATTATCAGGGAGGTGACTTCCTCCTCCAGCCATGCCTAAGGGCAGTCCTCCTATAGGGGGAAAAAGGTTGGCTCCTGGAGAGGA
Organism: Orycteropus afer afer; assembly: GCF_000298275.1. Taxonomy (NCBI): domain Eukaryota; kingdom Metazoa; phylum Chordata; class Mammalia; order Tubulidentata; family Orycteropodidae; genus Orycteropus; species Orycteropus afer. Next base: position 2,824,549 of record NW_006921775.1, read on the forward strand.
AGAGAAGCAGGCACCATCTGTGTACCTCTGTTTTGTGAACTCAGCTCCTCTGGGCAAGCAAACTTTGGCTGCTAAAAATAGGAACCAAGGATTCTGGCCAAGTACAGGTGAGATGGCTCCTCCCAGTCAGGGGAGAGGAGAAGAATCCTTGTCAACACCATGTTTCCCAGCTGGGCCAGGCTGGGTGTTGTTGCTTTCTTTAGCAAAGGGAGAGGTGGATTCTCCATCATTCCATGTGTGTGAGGGGAGGATCAGATTGTTCACAGGGCTGGCCTCAGCAGACTGCCAGGTGTTGCCTCTGGCTACCAGTTTAAAATACTGTCCAAGTTCTGTCTTCCATTCTTAGTTGGATTATTTGTTGCCTTGTAGACAGAGATTGTGGCCATAAACCCTGGGAAAAGAAAATTCCTCCTGGAAAACACTGGGAAAGAATCACTGCCATACTCCTCACCACTGGGGTCTACAAGTTCTTCCAGTTATGGCTTCCTACCACCCTGCGCAGGTGGTCCACACAGGTGGAGTCTTTCTGTGATAGTCTATGGGTGGTTCCTGCATTCACTTACATCCACAACCAGACCATCAGCTGCTGGAGGGCAATAGTTGTATGTCTGATTCCCACTATGTGCATAGCCCTCTGTCAAATACTTAACATCATAGGACAAAGAGAAATTGTAGGTCAGGACTACAGGGACCATCAGCATCTCACTTCCTGGGGATGATTGATGATTTTCACTGAATCATAAAATCACAAATCTAAGAAAATATATGATTGTTTAGGGGGTGTAGATCCAAACATGTCACTATTTCCAGATATGTCTAATTAACTTTATTAGAGAGCTTGAGTCAGGTCAACTAACCACTATGTCAACTCTCTATCTGTAATACTCAATTCAAAAAGTGCTTACTGAGCATTCATTACATACCAAACACTGTGCTGTTGTTGTTGTTAGATGCCATCAAGTCATCTCTGACTCGTAGCCACTCTATGCATAGCAGAACAAAATACTGCCCAATTTTGCCAGCATCATGATCCTTGCTATACCTGAGCCCATTGTTGCAGCCACTGTGTCTATCCATATCATTGAGGGCCTTCCCCTTCTTCATTGACCCTCCACTTTCTCAAGCATGATATCCTTCTCCAGGATGTTGTTCCTTCTGACAACATGACCAAAGTAGGTGAGAAGAAGTCTGGCCATTGTCACTTCCAAGGAGCATTCCAGCTGCATTTCTTCCAGGACAGATTTGTTAGTGCTTTTAGTAGACCATGGCACTCTTAGCATTCTTCTCCAACACCACAACTCAAAAGAATCAACTCTTCTTCAGTCTTCCTTATTCATTGTCCAGCTCTCACACGCATAAGAGGTGATTGAAAATAACATGGCTTGGGTTAGGTGCACCTTAGTCTTCAAGAAGACATCTTTGCTCTTCATCACTTGAAACAGTCTTTTGCAGAAGATTTGCCCAATGCAATACATTGTCTAATGTCTTGACTGCTGCTTCCATTGGGTGTTGATCGTAGAACTAAGTAATATGAAATCCTTGACAACTTCAATCTTTTTTTCATCCACCATGAAGCTGTTTATCAGACCAGTTGTGAGGATTTTGTTTTTATATTGAGGTGTAATCATACTGCAGACTGTAGTCTTTAATCTTCATCAGTAAGTGCTTCAAGTCATCCTCACTGTCAGCAAACAAAATTGTGTCATCTGTGTATCACAGGTTGTTAATGAGTTTTCCTCCAATCCTGATACCACATTCTTCTTATATAATCCAGATTCTCAGATTATTTGCTCAGCATACAAATTGAATAAGTATGGTGAAAGGATACAACCTTGACACACTCCCTTCTTGACTTTAAAACATGCAGTATCCCCTTGTTCTTTTCTAAAGGCAGCATCTTGATCTACATACAGGTTCCTCATGAGTACAGTTAAGTGTTCTGGAATTCCCATTCTTCTCAATGTTACCCATAATTTGTTATGATCCACACAGTCAAATGCTTTTGCATAGTCAATAAAACATAAGTAAACATCTTTCTGAAATCTTTGCTTTCAGCTAAGATCCATCTGACATCATCAATGATATCCCTTATTCCATATCCTCTTCTGAATCCAGCTTGCACTTCTGGAAGTTCTCTGTCAATATACTGCTGCAACCATTTTTGAATGATCTTCAGTAAAATTTTACTTGCATGT
>NW_006921775.1:2827273-2828262 GCF_000298275.1 Orycteropus afer afer
CTTCTGACATCCATTTTGGTCTTTTCTTCCTTTCTTGTCTTTTTAATGACCTCTTGCTTTCTTCATGGATAATGTTCTTGATGTCATTCCACAATTCCTTTGGTTTTTGGTCATTGGTGTTCAATGCATCAAATCTATTCTTTAAATGGTTTATAAATTCAGGAGGGATATTATCAAGGCCATATTTTGGCTTTCATGGACTTGTTTTAATTTTCTTCAACTTCAAGTTGAACTTGCATATAAGCAGTTGATGGTCTGTTTCACAGTCAGCTCCTGGCCTTCTTTTGGCCAAAGATATTGAACTTCTCTATCACCTCTTGCCGGAGATGTAGTTGATTTGATTCCTGTGTATTCCATTTGGTAAAGTCGATGTGTATAGCCATTGCGTATGTTGAAGAAAGGTATTTGCAATGAATAAGTCTTTGGTCTTGCAAAATTCAATCATGTGATTTCCAGCATTATTTCTATCACTAAGGCCATATTTTCCAACTACCGATAACTCTTCTTTGCTTGCAATCACCAGTGATAAGTAACACATCTTGATTGTATGTTTGGTCAATTTCAGACTGCAGAAGTTGATAAAAATCTTCAATTTCCTTGTCTTTGACTTTGGTGGTTGGTGCATAGATTTGAATAATAGTAGTACTAACTTGTCTTCCTTCTAGGCATATGAATATTATCCTATCACTGACAGCGTTGTACTTTAGGATAGATCTTGAAACAGTCTTTGTGATGATGAATGCCAAACCATTCCTCTTCAATTTGTCATTCCAAGCATAATAGATCATATTGTGGTCTGATTCAAAATCAAAACCAGTCCATTTCAGCTCACTAATGCCTAGGATATCAATCTTTATGCATTCCATTTCATTTTTTACAACTTCCAATTTTCCTAGATTCATATTTCATACATTCCATGTTCCAATTATTAATGGATGTTTACATCTGTTTCTACTCATTTTGAGTTGTGCCACATAACAATGGAAGTC
>NW_006921775.1:2828612-2830948 GCF_000298275.1 Orycteropus afer afer
ATTTTGCAACACGATGGCATAGCCTCTAGCCTCACAGCAACACATAAGCCACCAGAAGATGACAAACTGACAGACAAGTTCCTCTCCCTTAGTTGTTCCTAACCCCTCTGGACCTGCCTACCTCAGGCAACGGCCTTAATATAGAGCTGGCCACAAGTGAAAAGCAGCCCTCAAGCCGGGCCCACCTACTTTGGGCCCCGGCACTGTGCTAAGTGTCTAGAATAGAGAGAAATATCAAAGAGGTGTGGATCCTATCTCTAAGAAACAGAGACACATAGGAGTGAAATTTAATGGAAGTTAGTAAGGTTCCCAAGCAAAGACAGAGAAGCAAGGTTAAGGTAAGAGTAACGCCATGTGCAAGATATGCACAGTGGCTAGTGCATGGGCTTTGCACTCATGTCAACTGGGAGTCAAGTCCAAGCTCTTTCCTTGAGTAGTTGTGTGGTCTTGGCAAGTGAAATATCCTGTCTAAGCACCCATGTCTCATCTGTAAATCCAGTTTAATGCTACTTGTGTCATAGTATTGTTGTAAGGATTATGTGAGCAGATGTACATGTAAGTATTAACTGACTTCCATCACAGTATACCTATGGCCCAGGGACTGTTACACATTTTATTATACATGGGACGTGCTTGACACATTATCATTGCTATTGTTTTTGTTACAGTTGTTGTTATTATTGTTGTTGAAATAGCTCATATTATCAGTGCTTTCCATTTGACACTGACTCATGGGGACCCATGTGTCAGAGTAGCACTGTGCTCCATAGAGTTTTCAACAGCTGATTTTTTAGAAGTAGATTGCCAGGCCTTTTTTCCTGAGGTGCCTTGAATATACTTGAGTAACCAACATTTCTGTTAGCAACTGAGCATGTTAACCATTTTCAACCCTCAAGTACTCACTCAAATTAAGGAGTGATTAATTCTGCTGGCAGATAATTAGGAAAGATTTCTCATAAGAGATGACATCTTTGCAGAGCTTTGAAGGATGGAAAGATGTTCACCAGGCAGTCAACAGGGAGAAGTGCATTGATGCATTAGAATCAAAATGTGCCAAAATAATTGAGATATGACTCAGTATGGAATGTTCAAGGATCTAGGTAGCAGCATGTTAGCCTGACTAGAAGATAGGACACCCATTTGCTTCCATGAGCACTGCAGTCCTTCACCTTGGGCTTCTGGAATGAGAATATGCAACCATCCTCCTTTTCCCTTCCTTTAGAAGATGCTATATCCTCTTTGTCCCATACCAGCTTCCAAACAGGTGAGCTGATGGTGACCTTTCTGTTCCATTTTTGGCTCTAATTGACCTAGTTTAGAGGCCCCATACAGCTAGTGTGAGAAGAGTTAATTTGCAATGAGGCCTCACAAGAGGCCTGTACTCTTTGCCCCTAGCTGTCCCTGACATGGCAGCAGATGGCCTGCCTTCCCCAACCCTTCAAAGACACCCCCCACCACCCCACAATTAGTGCTCCACAGCTGTAGAGTGAAGGTTAACATGGTGCTTCAAATGCTGCCTGGAAGATTATATAATCTGCTGGCAGGAGGAAGCCAACACACTTGGCAAGTTTAGCAAGATTAAAAGTGTCAACAGTCAGCTTTGAACACAAAATAATGCAAATGTCTCCTTAGTCCCATTTAAATTTAAAAAACAAATCAAGATTTATTTAGTTCTTTCTAAAATGCTATACATTGAGAGTATGTTTAACCCATTCATTCTTTTATTCAACAAATATTTATTGGAGGCTTACTATGTGTCAGACATATGTGATATATTGGAAATCAAACAAAGTTTCTTGCCTTCAAGGAGTTTACATTCTAATAGGGCAAGGCAGATGATAAATAATAAACACAATAAATATATAAATTATATAGTATGACAGAAGCTAAAAAGTATCATAGAAAAATAATGAGTAGAGGAGGAGGAAGGAGAGTAGGAGTGCTGGAGGTGATGTTGCACAGTAAATAGATGGTCAGACAGGTTTTCAATAAGTGTATTTGAAGATGGACTTGCATGGTAACATATTTTCTGTCTCTTGGTTGAAAAATGTTTGTAGGTAGGTTTGCATGAAGTGGCTCAATTGCTCTACGGATGCCTTGAGACATCTTCCCAGCTCCTTAAGGACGTTCTTCTCGTGTAGGATGCTCAACTGTCTTGGCTTGTCTGGGTCTAGGGGAGTTCCTGCAATGTGAGACATTGGAGCTAAAACTGAGAAAGGATCAGGAAAACCTGGGGTAACTGGTCCCTCTGTCCCCACACCAGTGCCTCAGCACAATCTGACTGCTGATCAACCCTGAGTGATCCACCATCCCAGTCACACATAGTATACACTGGC
>NW_006921775.1:2843581-2867024 GCF_000298275.1 Orycteropus afer afer
CGTTAGTTGCTGTCAAACCAGCAAGCCTAATTATTTTTATGATTTTGAGTTTTGTTCTACATTTTTCTTCCAGGATCTTCAATTTTAATCCCTTTGAGAGGGGTTGGCAGTGGTAGCCAGGCACCATCTAGTTCTGGTTTCAGGGTCATGTAGGCTGAGGTTCCCATGGCCCATTGGCCCCTTGGACTAATTGTTTCCATGAATATTTGATTTTCTTCACTCTTCTTTGTTCTGGATGAGGAGAGACCAATAGTTGCATCTTAGATGGCTGTTTTCAAGCTACTCACCAATATAAGAGGTAGAACAATGTTTTGTGTAGTATGCTGTGCCAGTTGAGCTTGTTGTCCCCTGTGACTAAGGTCCTGAGCCCACAGGCCCAATGACTCACTCCATCAAGGTGTTTCGTTGTGGCTAAGAAGTTATCATAATTTAGTACACTGTTTGCTCCATTATATATATATGGGCTTTTTGTCTTTTCTTTTTTCTTTTTTACTTAAGTAAACTAAGAATGATTGACTTGTTTTATTTTCATACAACAATTCTTTCCCATGCTTTTTTTTAAAAAAGATTATTTTAAGAGTTTGTTTTACATTCAACATCACATGTATATTTAGTTTCACTCCCCATTTACCATCCCCAACCCTAACCCAGTCTCCTCCCCTCCCTGCCCAGTAATCCTCCCCCCCGTGCCCCTCATACTTTATGCACTCCTGTGTGTCCTGCATTTCCTCCCTGTGAATGTTGCTCGTCTGGTGTCCTGTGGTCGATTGCTCCAAGGGATATATTTCCATAGAATATGTGGGTGCGTCACCCTGGGTTGAGTGGATGCATGGACATTTTGTTTACTATTGAGCTGAAAGCCAGCCCCTGGGAGTGAGCTTTATTCCAGGCCCAGAATGTATCTCAGGACCATAGTATTGGAGGGATATAGATAGATTGATAGATAGATAGATAGGAGCTCTGGTAGTGTAGTGCCTAAGGCAGTTGACTGCTAACCAGAAGGCTAGTGATTCAAACCTACCAGCCACTCCTTGGAAGGAAGATTGGGCAATCCTTACCCATACTTGACCATCTTGCTAGTCTACCTATGTATCCACTTGTGGATTAATGTTTGATATTACTGATAATGCAGCTCTGTGTATGTAATAATGTTTACTTTTGTTGTCTATAACTCTTGTGCACCTCTCCATGTCTTTCTTTTCTTAGTGATGTTTATCACTCACTTTTAGTATATTGTTTTTCCCTTCACCCAAATCAATATATATTTCTTGCCTAGCTAGTAACTTTTCCTCCCTTCCCCTCTTATGCCTGGTAACCATCAAAACATTTTTCTTTTCATGTGTAAGCCTTTCCTTGACATTTTTAAAGAGTGGACTCATACAATATTTGTCCTTTTGTGATTGACTTATTTTATTCCACATAATGTCATGTTCATCCACATGATGAGCTGTTTAGTGGATTGTTCATTAATCTTTAATGTTGCATAGTATTCAGTTGTATGTGTGTACCATAGTTTGTTTATCCATTCATCTGTTGATGACCACTTGGATTGTTTCCATCTCTTTGATATTGTGAATAGTGTTGTGATGAGCAAGGATATGCATATATCTATTCATGTCTCAGCTTTCACTTCTTTAATATACATACCTAGTAGTGGTATTGCTGGGTTAAGTGGTATTTCATTTCCAATTTTTTAAGGAAGCACTATACCATTTCCCACAGTGGTTGCAACATTTTGCAGTCCCACTAGCAGTGTATGAGAGTTTACTTTCGCCAGCATTAGTTGTTTTCTGACTTGTTGAATTTTGCTATTATTGCTGGGGTGAGATGATGTCTCATTGTTATTTTTATTAGCATCTTTCTAATGGCTAATGATGATGAACATTTCTTCATGTGTTTGTTGGCTGCCTAAATATCTTCTTTGATGAAATGTCTCTTCATGTCCTTTTCCCAGTTTTGAAGTGGATTGTTTGTCTTATTGATGTTGAGGTGCTGAGATTTTCTATAAACTTTAGAGATAAATCATTTGTCAGATAGATCATTGCCAAACATTTTCCCTGATTTATAGTTTCTTTTTTTACTCTTTTGGAGAAGTCTTTTGAGACACATAAGACTTTAATATTTAGAAAGTCCCAGTTATCTAGTCTATCTTCTGCTGTTTGTGCATTTTAGGTAATGCTAGACAGTGCATTTATGACATAAATTAGGACCCTTAAATTTGTCCCTATTTTTGATGGACTTTATAGTTTTGGGTTTTACATTTAGATCTTTGATCCATCTTGAGTTTGTTTTTGTGTATGGTGTAAGATATGGATCTTGTTTCATTTTTCTGCAAATGGATATCAAGTTTTGCCAGCACCATTTGTTAAAGAAACTCTCTCTTCACCATTGGATGGGTTTCAGTCCTTTGTCAAAGATCAGCTGCCCATAAGTGGATGGGTCTATTTCTGGATTTTCAATTCTGTTCCACTGGTCTGTGAGTCTATTGTTGTACCATTACTAGGCTGTTTTGACTACTGTGACTAAATAGTAGGTTTTGAGGTTGGAGAGTGTGAGACCTCCTACTTTGTTTTTCTTCTTCAGTAGTGCTTTATCTGAACTCTCTAGCCTTTCCATACAAAATTAGTGGGTGGTTTTCCCATGACCTTAAAGAATGTTGATGGAATTTGTATTGGATCACATTAAATCTATAGATCGCTTTGGATAGCATTTCACAATGTTCAGTGTTTCTATCTGTGAGCATGGCATATTCTTCCATTTATGTAGGTCTCTTATAGTTTCTTATAGTAGTGTTTTGTAGTTTTCTTTGTAAAGATCTATTGAGTCCCTGGTAAAAGTTACTCCTGAGTATTTTATGTTCTTGGTAGCTGTTGTAAATGGTATTGTTTTCCTTAATTCCTTTTCAGACATCTCTTTGTTGATGTATAGGAAGCCAACTGATTTTTGTATGTTTACTTGCATCCTGTCATTTTTCTGAAACTTTCACTTAGTTGCAGTAGTTTTTTACTGAGTCTTTTGGGTTTTCTATGTATAGGATCATGTTGTCTGCAAACAGAGATAGTTTTAATTATTCTTTGCCAACTTGGTTGCCTTTTATTTCTCTTTCTTGTCTTATTGTCCTAGGTAGGACTTACAATACAATGTTAAATAGAAGTGGTGACAGAGGACATCCTTGCCTGGTTCCTGTTTGCAAAGGAATGCTTTAATTTTCTCTCCATTGAGAATAATGTTGGCTGTTGATTTTGCATATATGTTCTTTATTGTGTTGAGGAATTTCCCTTCTTTTGCTGAGAGTCTTTATCAGGAGTGAATGGGTGCTGAACTTTATCAAATTCCTCTTCTGCATCAATTGATAGGATCAATGTTCTTTTCCTTTGTTTTATTCATGTGGTGGATTACTTTGATTGTTTTTCTAATGTTGAACTATCCTTGCATACCTGGTACAAATCCCACTTTGTCATGGTGTATTATTTTTTTGATACAGTATTGGATTCTCTTGGCTAGGATTTTGTTGACGACTTTCACATCCATATTCATATGGATATTGGTCTATGGTTTTCCTTTTTAGTGGAGTCTGACTGTTTTTTGTTTCAGGGTTATGCTTGCTTCATAGAATGAATTTGGGAGTATGCCATCTTTTTCTGTATTCTGTAATAGCTTAAGTAGGATGGGTGTCACCTCTTTTCTGAACATTTGATAAAATTTTCCAGTAAAGCCATTTGTTATTTGTGGGGAATTCTTTTATGACCTACTCAATTTCTTCCCATGTTATGTTGTTGGTAGGTGCTGTCAAGCCAACTCATAGCAACTCTATACACAGCAGAATGAAACACTGCCCAGTCCCATACCAGCTCCACTATCCTTGCTATACCTGAGTCCATCATTGCAGCTACAATCCATCTCTTTGAGGGTCTTCCCCACTTTCATTGACCTTCCACCTTAAAAAGCATGATATCCTTCTCTAGGGAACAGTCCCTTCTGACAATATGACCAAAGTAGGTGAGAAGTCTGGCCATTCTCACTTCCAAGGAGCATTCCAGCTGCACTCCTTCCAGGACAGATTTGTTAGCTCTTTTAGCAGTCCATAGTACTTTCAGCATTCTTCACCAGCACCATAACTCAATAGCATCGACTCTTCTTCATTCTTCCTTATTCATTGTCCAGCTTTCACATGCATACTGAGGTGATTGAAAGTACCATAGCTTGTGTCAGGCATACCTTAGTCCTCAAGGAGACATCCTCACTCTTCAGCACTTCAAAGAGATCTTTTGCAGCACATTTGCCTGATGTCTTGACTGCTGCTTCCATTGGTGTTGATTGTAAAACCAAGTAATATGAAGTCTTTGACAACTTCAATCTTTTCTCCATTTATCACGATGCTGCTTATAGGCCTAGTTGTGAGGATTTTTGTCTTCTTTATATTGAGGTATAATTCATACTACATACTGTAGTCTTCAACCTTCACCAATAAGTGCTTCAAGTCATCCTCACTTTGAGCAAGCAATGCTGTGTCATCAGCATATCACAGGTTGTTATTGATTCTTCCTCCAATTCTGATGTTATGTTCTTCTTCATAGAGTCCAGATTCTTGGATTATTTGCTCAACATACAAATTGAATAAATATAATGAAAGATACAACCCTGACACACTCCTTTCTTGATTTTTAACCATGCACTGTCCCCTTGTTCTGTTTGAGTGACAGCCTTCTGGTCTATGCACAGGTTCCTTATGAGTACAATTAAATGTCCTGGAATTCCCATTCTTCTCAATGTTACCCATAATTTGTTATAATTCACACAATCAAATGCTTTTGCATAGTCAATAAAACACAAGTAAACATCTTTCTGGTATTCTTTGTTTTGAGCCAAGATCCATCTGACATCAGCAATGATATCCCTCATTCCATGTCCTCTTCTGAATCCAGCTTGCCCCTCTGGAAGTACTCTGTCAATATACTGCTGCAACCATTTTTTGAATGATCTTCAGTAAGATTTTACTAGCATGTGATGTTAATTATATTGTTTGATAATTGTCATATTCTGTGGGATCACCTTTCTTTGGAATAGGTACAAATATGGATCTCTTCCCGTCACTTGGCCAGGCAACTGTCTTCCAAATCTCTTGGCATAGCCGAATGAGTGCCTCCATTGTGGCATCCATTTGTTGAAATACCTCAATGGGTATTTTGTCAATTCCTGGAACCTTGTTTTTTGCCAATTCCTCCAGTGCAGTTTCAACTTCGTCCTTCATTACCATTGGTTCTTGATCATATGCCACCTCCTGAAATGGATAAACATTGACCAATTCTTTTTGGTACAGTGACTCTGTGAATCTTTTCCATCTTCTTTTGATACTTCCTGCATCATTCAATGTTTTGTCCATAGAATCTTTCAATATTGCAACTAGAGGCTTAAATGTTTTCTTCAGTTCTTTCAGCTTTGGAAAGGCTGATTGCGTTCTTCCCTTGTGGTTTTCTAACTTCAGGTCTTTGCACATTTCATTATAATAATTGAATTTGTCTTCTTGAGCTGCTCTTTGAAATCTTCATTCAGCTCTTTTATCTTGTCATTTCTTCCACTTGCTTTAGCTACTCTCCACTCAAGGGCAAGTTTCAGAGTCTCTTCTGACATCCATTTTGGTCTTTTCTTCCTTTCTTGTCTTTTAAATGACCTTTTGTTTTCTTCATGGATGATGTTCTAGATGTCATCCCACAATCCCTCTGGTTTTTGTCCATTGGTGTCCAACGCATCAAATCTATTTTTAAAATGGATACTAAAGTCAGGAGGGATATAATCAAGGTTATATTTTGGCTCTCTTGGACTTGTTTTAATTATCTTCAACTTGAACTTGAGCTTGCATATGAGGAACTGATGATCTGTTCCATAATCAGCTCCTGCCCTGGTTTTGGCTGAAGATATTAAGCTTCTCCATCACTTCTTGCCACAGATGTAGTCAGTCTGATTCCTGTGTACTCCATCTGGCAAAGCCTGTATAGCCACCATTTGTGTTGTTGAAAAAAGGTATTTGCCATTAATAAGTCATTGGTCTTGCAGAATTATATCTTGCAATCTCCAGCATCATATCTATCATCAAGGCTAAATTTTCCAACTACTGATGATTCTTCTTTGTTTGCAACTTTTGCATTCCAATCAACAGTGATAATTAATACATCTTGATTGCAGGTTTTGTCAATTTCAGACTGCAGAAGTTGTTAAAAATCTTCAATGTCCTCATCTTTGGCTTTGGTAGTTGGTTTGTTTCTAGGATTTTTTTGTCCATACTTTATTTCTTCTTTTATCATAAATTTGAGTAATAGTAGTATTAAACTGGTCTTTCTTGTAGGTGTATGGATATTATCCTATCACTGACAGAATTGTGCTTCAGGACAGATTTTGAAACATCTTTTGTGATGATGAATGCCATATTATTCCTCTTCAAATTGTCATTCCCGGCATAGTAGATCATATGGTTGTCTGATTCAAAATGGCCAAAACCGGTCCATTTCAGCTCACTAATGCCTAGGATATCAATCTTTGTGTGTTCAATTTCATTTTTGACAACTTCCAATTTTCCTAGAATCATACTTTATGCATTCTATGTTCTGATTATTAATGGATGTTTGCAACTGTTTCTCCTCAATTTGAGTTGTGCCATGTCAGCAAATGGACATCCCAAAAGCTTTACTTTATTCATATTAGTAAAGTTGGTTCTACTCTGATGTGGCAGCTCTTTCCCAGTTGTATCTTGAGTGCCTTCTGACCCAAGGGGCTTATCTTCCAGCACTGTATCGGACATTGTTTCAGGGCTATTCATAAAGCTGTCCAGTAATGTATCAGTGTTTCTCTGCTATTCATAAGGTTTTCCCAGACCAACTCTTTGAGAAGTGGGTAGCCTCTTCCTTCTTCCGAGTCTGTCTCAGTCTGGAAGCTGTGTTGAAATCTGTGCACCATGTGCAAGATTTGAAACAGTGATGGCCACAGCATCCAGTCTCATAACAACTCACAAGCCACCACAGTATGACAAACTGACAGACAAGTTCATCTTCCTTAGCTGTTCCAAACCTCTCTGCCCTCCCCTTACCTGGATCCAACCACCATCGGCCCTGGCTTTCCTGCCTTCCTGCCTTGGGTGGGGCTCTCTCCCTTCCCTTCCCTGGATCTATGTTATAAGTCTGTTCAAATTTTGTACCTCAGTCTCTACTAGTTTAAGTAAGTCTTGTGTTCTAGAAATTTGTGCATTTTATCTAGATTTTCAAATTTGTTGAAGTACAGTCTTTGTTGTATTCTGTTATTATCCTTTTTATTTCAGTTAGTTCTGTTGTGACGTCACCCATCTAATTTATTATTTGTCATATGCATCTTCTCTTTCTTTCTCATAGTTAAATTTGCCAGTGGTTTGTCAATTTTGTTAATCTTTTTGAAGAATCACTATCTAGTCTTGCTGATTTTTTTCTATTGTTTTTCTGTTTTCTGTTTCATTTTTTTTTTCCCTGCTGTTATCTTTATTATTTCCTTTCTTCGGGAGACTGAAGACTTCTTTTGTTGCTCTTTATCTAATTGTTGATGTTGTTGGGTCTTTCTTGTTTTTTTGGTGTGTGCATTAATTGCTATAAATTGACGTCTGATTAATGCTTTCACAGTGCCTCAAAGGCTTTGGTATGTTGTGTTTTCATTGTTGTTTGTTTCTAGGATTATTTTCCCCCCATACTTTATTTCTTCTTTTACCAAGTAGTTCTTGAGCAGTGTATTATTCAGTTTCCATGTAGTTGATCTTTCCCCTCTGGTCTTCATGTTATTGATTTCTAATTTTATAGCATTGTGATCTGAGATGATGCTTTGTAGAATTACAGTGTTTTAAAATTTATTGAGCCCTAACATATGGTCTACTCTGGAGAATGATCCATGTGCACTAGAAAAGAATGTGTATTATATTTTGTTGTGTGGTGTACTCTGTATATATCTATGAAGTCGAATTGGTTGATTGTATTCTTGACATCTGTATCTTTGTTTTTTTCTGATTGTCTTTCATTGAAAGTGGTGTGTTAAAGTCTCCTGCTGTTATTGTAGTATTGTCTACTTCTCCTTTCAATTCAGTTAATGTTTGCTTTATGCATTTTGGGTCTCTTTTGTTGTGTATTTTGATATGTATTATGGTTATGTCTTCTTGGTATATTAATCCTTTTATCATCATATAATGCCCTTTGTTGTCCCTTATGCTGGATTTTGCCTTGAAGTCCATTTTATCAGAAATTAATATTGCCACTCCTGATCTCTTTTGGTTGAAATTATATATATATTTATCATTGACATATTATTTCCATCCCTTGATTTTTAATTTATTTTTATCTTTGTGTCTTAGTTAAATCTCTTTTAGGCAGAATATTGATGGATCTTCGTTTCTTATCCAACCTGCTACTCTCTTTCTCTTGACTGGTGCATTTAAGCCATTCACATTAAATGTAATAAATGATAGATCTGAATTTACTGCTGTCATTATTTTGTGTTTTATTGTTGTGGTGGTGCTGGTCCTGATTGTTTCTTTGTTCCAAATATTTTTCTGTGATGATCTCATTTTGTTATTAAGTTTTCTTTCCCTTCACTTCATTATTGCTTTTGTGTTTACTAAGTCCTTGTGATTTTTCTTCTTTCTTATATTGGCTAGAAGGTTTATTGATTTTCTTTGTGGTTACCCTGTAATAAATTCTTATTTTCTTAAGTTTGCAACAGTCTATATTGACATCAGCCTGATTACCTCTCCTTATGGAAGTTTTCTAATTATACAATTTATTCTCTTTATTTGCTTTGTAGTTGGTATCATTTACAGATTTACTTATCTTACATTTGAGTGTTCCTTCCCTGGGTTGGTTTCTGGGCAGGGTTGTCACGTCTTAATTTTAGGCTGTTGTCTTCCATTGCTAGTTTTCTGTTGGAAGAATTCCCTTTAGCATTTCTTGTAGAGTTGATCTGGTTTTTACAAATTCCTTTAATTTCAGTTTTTCTAGGAATATCCTAATTTTCCCATCATATTTGAGGGACAGTTTTGCTAGATATATAATTCTTGGTTGACATTTTTCTCCTTCGATTTTGTTTATGTCATCCCATTGCCTTCTTGCCTGCATAGTTTCTGCTGAAAAATCAGAACTTGGTCTTCCTGGTTGCCTTTTGTAAATAATATTTCATTTTTCCCAAGCTGCTATCAAGATTCCTTCTTTGTCTTTGGTTTTGGAAAGTTTGATTATGATGTCTTGGTGATTTTCTTTGGTGTCTATCCTATATGAGGTTTGTTGAGCTTCTTGGGTGGATATTTTTTCATCTTTCTTGATGCTGGGAAAATTTTCTGTTTGCAACTTTTCAATGATTTTCTCTGTGGGTTTTTTTTTTTTTTTTTTTTTGCCTTTTGTTCTAAAATCCCAATGAAGCATATCTTATTTCTTTTTATATCATCCCATATAATCTTTAGGTTTTCTTCATTTATCTTCATTTTCTTTTCTGATTTTTCCTCATACAAGCTGGTGTCAAGGGTTTTGTCTTCTAGCTGGCTAATCTGTTTTCAGTCTATTTGATTCTACTCTTTTGTCCTTCTAATATGTTATCTATATGCATAATTTTAGTATTCATCTTCTGGATATCTAATTGCTGTTTTCATATGATTTCTAGTTGTCTACTTATTTTGTCATTTTGTTCTTGTATTGTTTTCCTGAATTGTTCAAGGGCATTTTCTATCTTTTCCTTGATTCTTTGTATTGTTTCCTTGACCTTTGGCAGGTCATCTATTTATATCTAAATCTGTGTCTTTTAAATTCTATCTCAAATAGTTCTATTACCTGTTCTTCCTTGGGGAGATTTCTCAGTTCTTTATTTTAGTCAGTTGCTTCTGCTATCATGTCTATTTCCTTGCTTGAATTGAAGTTGTCTGTTTTCTCTGAGACACTTTGAAGTTGTTGTTTTTATTTGTTGATTGTCCCATTTGCCTTCCACACATATTCAGCTTGTGTGTCTATCTATATATCCACTTATAAATTATTATTACTGTCATTGCAGGATTGTATGTGTAATAGTGTTTGTTTATTTCCATATATTTCAATGAATGGCAGGTGTGCTTCTTTAGTTGTTCACTTGGCAACACTGAGGTACTCACTAGCTATTTCCAGATTGGTGAAATAATTGATGGGAATGTGAGTGTGTGTTTCTGTTTGACATGACGAGGAGCTGCTTTTGGGATGAACAGATGTTTTCTACTGTGTCTTGTTGATTCAGTGGTATAGGAGCTGATCACAGTTCTCATCTGTTGGGTGAGGTAGTTGGTGCAGTAGAAATGGCTGACTAGTGGAAAGTTAATGCCCTCCTCATGTTGGATGGGGCAAGAAGGGAAAAATAATAGAAAAAACCAAGGGAAAGAAGAAGAGAAGAAAAAAGAAAGAATAAAAATAAAAAATGTAGAAGTAAAAGAGGGGTTGGTTGAGCTGAAAGAGGGGTTGGTTGAGCTGAAAGAATGGCAAAAATGTAAGGGCCATAGTGTGTGAGGCATCCACCAATGTCTGTCAATCCAGCAAGCCTGATCTTTTTTTATGCTTTTGAGCTTTCTTCCACATTTTTCTTCCACTGTATCTTAGACCTTCTATTGTGATCCCTTTCAGAATACTCAGCAGTAGGAGTTGGGCACCATCTAATTCTTCTGATCTCAAGGTTGTGAAAGCTGAGGTTTTCATGGTCCATTGATCCTTTCGATGTATTGTTTCATCACATCTTTGATTTTCTTCATTTTCCTTTTCTCTGAACAGGGAGAGACAAAGTTGTACTTTAGATGGCCACTCACAAGGTTTTAAGACTCCAGTTGCTACTCAACAAAGTAGGATGTAGAACATTGTCTTTGTGGACTACGTTATGTCAATTAACCTTAGTATCCCCTGAAGCTATGGCCCTGAGCCCCCATGGCCAGCAACTCCTTCCCTTTTGGTCATGGCTAAGAAGTTTTCATAATTTTGCCTCCAGTATACTCTACTATATTCATGGATGTGTTTGTAGGACATATAAATACGTGGGTAGAGATATTCTCTGCCAAACCTCACTATATATTTGTGGGTGTAGTCCCATTTGCCTTCCACACATACTCAGCTTGTGTGTCTAGCTATATATCCACTTATAAATTATTATTACTGTCATTGCAGGATTGTATATGTAATAGTATTTACCTTTGTTGCCTTTAACTCTTGATCTCATCTCAGTGTCGTCTTTGCCTTGATCATTTTGTCCTGACCTTCCCCTTATTTTGTATTCTTTTTCCCATCTTGAAATATGTAGAATGTTATGGATATGTATGTCCTCTACTTTTCCAGATATATTTTTCTTTGTATACCTAGCACTTAATCCAAGGTCTAGCACTTAGTAAGTATTAAATAATTGGTGTTATTAATTAAACCTGGTGATGGAAATAAATAAATATATTATGGCTGGTTTCACTCACCAAAGATACTCCATGCAGCATGGTTTTTTGTTCATCTTCTTACATCTGTTTCTCTTCATCTTCCTCCTCTGTATTTGTAATGTCAGATTATGCATGATATGAAATGCAATGAAAAGAGAAAAAACTTTTGAGTGTGATAGTTTTGGGTTCAGATCTCACATCTACTAATTACTAGTTGTGTGATCTTGAACAAGTTATTAATGTCTCTAAGCTTGTTTTACATGCTGTATAGTGAGAATAATTTTGCTTTCTAGAGTATTTGTGAAAATAGATAGTAAATATTAGTTCCTTTTCTCTTTCAAAGTAGAAGAAACATGGATTTTCTTGAGGTCGTAAGTGGCTATAGAGATTATTTAGACCCTGATTCCATCACTCTCCAGATAAAGAAACTGAGGCCAAAGAGGAAAAATGAATGGTACAAAATTACATAGTCATTAAGTAGTAGAGCCAGAACCAAGATAAAAATCTCCAAGTACAGTTCTTTTTTCTATTATAGGTAAATATAATAATAATGTTTATTAATTATAAATAATTATAAATAATAATTGCAAAGATGAGCATTTCTTTTTCTGTCCATATTTCCAGGGAGGAGAGGAGTTTTTTTATTGCTCAACCCACTGCCACTAAGTTGATTCTGATTCATGGAAACCCTATATGACAGAATGCAACTCCCCCATAGGATTCCTAAGGTTATAAATCTTTACACAAGTAGACTACCTCATCTTTCTCCCATGGAGTGTCCATTGTGTTCACTGTGAATCTTTTGGTTAGCAGCCAAGTGCTTTAACCACTACCTCACCAGAAAAAAACAACCACTGCCATTGAGTTGATTCTGACTCATAGGGACCCCTATTGAGAAGGTTGCCTCATCTTCCTCCCAAGGTGCAGCTGGTGGGTTTGAACCACCAACCTTCTGGTTAACAGTCAAATGACTTACCCACTACACCACCAGAGCTCCTTGTTTATTACTTAAGAAGGTTGTATTAATTTCCTAGGGCTGTTGTAACAAAATACCACAAGGAGGGCTGTTATAAACAACAGAAATTTATTTTCTCACAGTTCTGGAGGATAGAAGTCTAAATTCAGAGTGTCAGCAGGGCCATGTTCTCTCCAAAGTTTCTAGGAAAAGATCCTTTCTTATTTCTCCTGGCTTCTGGTAAGCACAGACATTCCTTGGCTTGCAGCTGCAGGGTAACTCCATTGTCATATGGCTTCAGTTTCCCTCATTCTGTCTTTCTGTGTCTTGTCTATTTTATAGGACCACTCAAATTGGATTAGGATCCGTCATAATGTAGTATGACTTAATGTTAACTGATGACATCTTCAAAGACCTTCTTTCCAAACAAGGTCATGTTCACTGGTAGGGATTGGGACTTCAACATAAATTTTAGGGGACACAATTCAATCCATAACAGAGAAAAATGTATCTCTTTCTTTCTATCTGTTCAGCTAACTGAAGAAGAGAAACAAATCTGAATGGTGCAAGCCTATATCCACTTCATAGTGGGTGGGGTCTTTGCTGTCTTGGACCACCAGGATAGCTTGTTTTTTGTTTCTTATAACCATACTTGTAGGTCTCCTCTCTCTCTCTCCTGATGTTTCTGCCTATGTCTCTATGTGTGAGTCAAGTCAGGCCAGAAATATGAGACTGGCTAGATTCAGTTTGATGGGAGAGGGAGAATAGGAAGTACCATTTTGGGTTCAGGACAAAGTCAAATCCTTGATTCAATTTGTAAGGAGATCTGCATTTTGAGATTATAATGTCCTTGCTTGACTCTTGATAATGTGAGCACTTTGATTCCTGTTTGGCCTTGTGTCTATTTTTGCTCTATTTGTTATATGTTAGATGGTAGAGAAGGTGAAGCTCTAAAATGTTGCTGCATTGGGCAAGAGCTGACACAAATATGTGCTAAAGAAGGGTATTTGGAGAATAAAGTCCCATCTGGAGAGACTAGATTGAAGGGGTGTGTGATAATCATTGTGCTATTTTCTGACTATTTCTTGTTCTCCATCTAGGTACATGATAGCATTGCATTTCCCTAACCCCTTAAGTATAAGTGGCGATGTGACTTTATTTAGCCAGTGAAATGTATCACTTCAGGTTTGAAGTTTTAAGAGCCAAGGTGTGATTTGTCAATTTTTATTTTTCCTGTCTTGATAGCTATAGAAGAACAGAAATAGACTCTTCTTCAGCCAGGGTCTCTGAATGAAGAAAATGTAGAGCAAGCATCATCCCCTTCTCCCCAGATACCTTCTGATGCATATGTAGTGTGGATGAAATTAGAACTTGTTACATGGCTAATGAGATTTGGAGGTTGGTTGATATTGTTCCATAACCTAGCCTATCCTGACTGATACAGATGTCAGCTCATGGCACACCATAGCATTCGGCTGATGTGGAATCCAGCTACTCAGACTGAAGCCACATCTGGTAGTGCAAACCCAAGCTGAAATGCATACCAGAAATAGCCATGTTCCACATGAGAACAGAAAACTGGAATATGAGGTATGGCCTTTGGATTGTTAGGGCTAAGTATTGTTGGAAGATACAGGCTCACCTGTCTCAGAAACTGTTTTTTTAAGTCTTGTGTTAAACTGCACCGAGGACCAAGAGTGACACTTTAGTGGGCCAACCTTGGATACATGAGTCTAGTTCACAGGTCCTTGAAGCTGTCTCCTCCCTCCTGATTTCAAACTGGCTTCATTGTTTTTAGGTGCCATCAAGTTGGCTCTGATTCATAGCAACTCTTCACAATAGAACAAAACACTGCATGGGCCTGTGCCATCCTCACAATCTTGGCTATGTTTGAGTCCATCTTTGTAGCCACTGTGTTACTCCATCTTGTTGAAAACCTAACTGGTTTTAGATCATTCTTTTCATAAGATCTGAGCATACTTGGGATTTCAGAGGCCTGAGTGTGGGTTTAGTCTCAGAGAGGTAATAGATTTTAATCCATGAATAGATAAAGAAGTATGAAGACCCTTGTTTTATGAAGTATGTGCCATTTTTCTCAGTTGAGGTAGCAAAACCCTAGATGGAGCTATTACAAATTCAATGACTAAGAAGGTAATTAAAAAATTGTAGCTTTAGCTAGAGAGAATTCATGATAAGGGCAATTGGGGAACATTGCTTAAAGACTGGGAGGGCTATAATAATAATAATTAAAAAAAAAAAAAGTTGAATTACAACTCATGGCAATCCCACATGTACAAAGTAGAACTGCTCCATATACATTGGGTGGGTTTGAACTGCCAACTTTTCAGTTCATAGTTGGGCACTTAATCATTTGCATCACCCTGAGATTCCTAAGGGCAATTGTTGAACTGTGTTTTAAGACTGGATGGCTATTGGACCTGTGGGCTTGGGACCATGGTCACAGGATATCAAGCTCAATTGGTATAACATACTATACAAAAACACTGTTCTACATCCTGCTTTGATAAGTAGCCACTGGGGTCTTAAAAGTTTGCAAGCAGCCATCTAGATGCGACAGTTGGTCTCTCCTCTTCTGGAGCAAAGAAGAATGAAGAAGACCAGACACACATGGACACAATTAATCCCAGGGATTGGTAGACCATGCGAACCTCAACCTACATGGTCATGAGACTAGAAGAACTAGATGGTGCTTGGTTACCACTGTCAACCACTTGAAACGAGATCAGTGCAGGAGATCCTGGATAGAGTGGGGGAAAAATGTGGAATAAAACTCAAATTCATAAAAAAGACCAGGCTTACTGGTCTGATAGAGACTGGTGAAACCCTAGCAACTATGGCCCTGAGTCACCCTTCAGGCCTGGAATTGAACTCACTACAGTGGCTTCCAGCCAAACAATAGACAGGCATATAAGTTGAACATTTATACCAGGGAGGTACTCTCCTTAGAACAATAAATCGGAATCAGAAGGGCAGTATTGGTACAGGGAGATAGCTCAGAGAGCAGGAATGCATAGGAAAGAAAGACACAGGGGAAAAGTAACCACAGGGAGAACGTAGAAAGAGAGCTGTTACATTATGGGAATTGCAATAAATGTCATAAAATAAAATGTGTATGAATTTGCTCTGTAAATGTTCACCCAAATCACAATTTTAAATATTTAAATAAAATAGTTAAAAAAAAAAAAAAAAGATAGGATAGCTATATCAGGGGTTGAAGAAAATATATGTAGATTTGAGAGGGGAAGATGAGAAAAGCTACAGGAAAATGATTCAAACATTTTAAGGCAAATTTCAGGGTGACACAGTTATTGTAGTAGGAAAGCAGGCATTGCATGAGTTTTGAGGAAACATGTCCAGAATATGTGTGGGGTCAGGACTGGAAGGGATCCAGGTAGGAAAATCACGCCTGAGTGAAGCCCAGGTAGATAGACTTTGCTCTGATCACCTTCTGAGAGTGAGGCTCAGGAGGGGAGGGAGTTTGTCTTGTTCACCACTGTAGCCCAGCATACAGGACAGTTCCTAACTGAATTGCATGAATATTTTCACTAAATAAATGACTGTTGAGAAAGTACTTCCTGGTGGACTTCCTCTTCTCAGAGTGACAAAAGTAGGCAGGGTATATTTACATGATGGAAAATGTTGCCACTAACTCTTTAGCTTTCTTAATTGCTATGGTGGGGGGGTGGTGGCAGCCATACCTGACAAACACAGAGGAAGGCTAGGGCCTCAGCCATCTGGACCTGAAAACAAAGAAAAAGAAGAAGAGATGAAGATACCATGATCCAGCAAGTAATAGCAGCCCTGTGCATGGTAGAGAGAATCCCAGGGTGGTACAAATGGTTAACACGCTTGGCTGCTAACCAAAATGTTGGAGGTTTGAATCCACCCACTGGCACCTTGGAAGAAAGGCCTGGCAAGCCACTTCTGAAAATCACCATAGACAATCCTACGGGGCACAGTTCTGTGACACACATGGTGTTACCGTGAGTTGGGGTTGATATTATAGCAATTGGTTTTTAAAACATGATAGAAAAGAAAAGGGGCTAATAATTTAAGAGGCAGATTATACTTTTTATAACTTAGCTTGATAGGAGTCAGGGAATGACAGAGGGATTGGAACATCAGAGAACTATCCAACTACTTCAGGAAACAAAAACTCAGAGGAGGAAAGGCAAGGTTTGGGATAGAAGCCAATGGCATGAATTGATTGATCTTTACTGACAGCCGGGTTCCTGCAGCTGAGTCAAAAAATACAGATAAGGAAAATGCCCTAACAGACAGGCTCCACAGGCTTGAGTAGGAGGTAAAATCAGCAGCTACATATTCCACACCAGGAAATACCCACGGATGCAGGTGATGAACAGAGAGAAGAGAGAGACAGAGAGAAGAGAAGAAGCAGTAAATGGCAAAGAGAAGGGTCACACTGAAACAATCCTGTGATGCCTAGAACATAAGAATGAAAGCATAAAAGAGAATTAAGGGGTTTTATGGATGTAAAGAGCTCTGATGGCGCAATGGTTAAGCATTCACAGCTAACCAAAAAGATGGCAGTTTGAATCCATCCAGCAGCTTGTAAGAGAAAAACCCTCGTGATCTGCTCCATAAAGATTACAACCCAGGGAACTCTGCCAGGTAGTCCTACTCTGTCACATGGAGTTGCTGTGAATTGGAATCGATTCCGACTCAATGGCACCCAACAACAAAACATAAATATGGGTATATACCAAGGAGGAAACGGAACCTCAAGGAAGACCTGGAGGCAGGGACCTGGTGCCTTGGCAAATGCCAGTCTTATTGGCAATTCTAGTGAATATGAAACCCGGAGTATTTTCTACGTTGCACATTTGTTTTCTCCACCTTCTTTTCCCCAGATGTCACCAAGCATCTGCTACATCCATGGTTGGCAACAGAAACAGGGGTGCTGAGAATATAATGTTGCTAAATTTGGTGGGTATAGGGCTGGGACTGGGATATTCTTGTGTGCCCTATTGACTTTTTCACTCTTTGAAAAGCAGGACATGTGGGGGACTTGGGATTCGATAAATCTGACCTCCTTGGAGCTTCAGATCCCACACCCATTCCTGGTGGACAACTCAGAGAGCAGCTGCTCCCAGAGGAGACACCCAGACTCCATCTGGGGAAGCTCACTGGCTGAGATTCGATGAATTTAAAATCTGGGGAAAGGAGTGCTTTTGTTTCTTAGGATTTTAATTTGCAGAAGGAAGGAAACTCTAGTTTTGAACTTTAATTTCTCTCATAGAATTTAATAATGGAAAGGGCACCATAGAGCTCAAATAAAGGGTATTTTTAAGTTTCCAACATTGTGCGACTTGGGGTATTTTTATGCTATCATGTGGTGCTTGTGGTACACCTTCCCCTAGTGAGCTATGTTGGTCAGTGTGGCTTGTAATCTGAGATGGGAAATACAATCAGGGTGAATTTTTGGCCTAGGGTGTGATTTTACTTAATGCCCTGTTCTGACCATTCCAGAGGCTTCTGGGGTAGCAGCTGAGCTGTGCATCTCACAGGCCTCTGGGTAGTAACGAGATCCATGGCTACCTACTGTGGGGGAGGACTCCTCTGCTGGCCTCAGTCCTTTTTCCTTTCAGAGGGTGTTTGATGACTGGAGCTCAGGTGGAGTTTTTGTGTGATGCACAAACTGCACAGCCATACCCAGCAACCCTGCAGACCTATTCTTGCTCTTGTGCTGGCCAACTTGCTTCTGAAAGTCTTCACTCAGCAGGGAAGAGCTAGGGAAGGCCTGCCTCTGGGAGCCCAGCCCCAGACCTCTGCTCTCTCTATTCGGCTTCTTGGGGTTTGTGATCTTTAAGT
The DNA here is from genome assembly GCF_000298275.1 of Orycteropus afer afer. Taxonomy (NCBI): domain Eukaryota; kingdom Metazoa; phylum Chordata; class Mammalia; order Tubulidentata; family Orycteropodidae; genus Orycteropus; species Orycteropus afer. Next base: position 2,861,815 of record NW_006921775.1, read on the forward strand.
GGGGGAAGGGTGGTGAAGGAAAGGGTCCTGTTTAATCCGGCATGCTTAGGGGACTTGTTCTTGTGTTCTAGGGGGTTATTGGGTGCCTGTCTGACCCAAGAGTAAAACTAACCTTCAAGTTCTTTTCTAGCTAGCACCTCTTAACCCTTATGATATCGTCTGTGTACCAAACCTTGAGGGGCAGGAGCGGTAGGAGTAATAATGGATCAAACTCCACCTAAGCCCCTAACAACAACAATAATAGTCTGAGATGTCATCAAGTCTGTTCTGACTCATAGCGACCCTATGCACATCAGAATGAAATGCTGCCCAGTCCTGCACCATCCTCACAATCATTGCCAGGCTTGAGCCCATTGTTGCAGCCACTGTGTTAATCCATCTGATTGAGTCTCTTCCCTTTTCTTTGCTGACCCTCTATTTTACTAACCATGATATCTTTCTTGAGACCACCAGTCCCTTCTGACAATATGACCTAAGTACAAGAGATGAAATCTGGCCATTCTTGCCTATAAGGAGCATTCCAACTGTATCTAATAATGCATGTTTGCAGCTGTTTCTTCTCATTTTGAGTTGAGCCAAATCAGCAAATGAAGGTCCCAAAAGCTTTACTCCTCATTAAGGTAGACACTACTTTGAGGAGGCATCTCTTCCCCAGTCATGTATTGAGTGGTTTCCAACCTGAGGGGATCACCTTCTGGCACTATATCAGAAAATGTTTCATTGGTATTCATAAAGTTTTCTAGTAATGTATCAGACAGTGTTTCATTATTATTCATAAGGTTTTCAGTGGCCAATTTTTTCAGAAGTGCACTACTGCATTCTTCCTAGTCTTTGTCTGCAAGCTCCACTGAAATCTGTCCACCATGGGTGACCCTGCTGACATCTGAAATTCCTGCATTACAGCAACACACAAGCCACCACAGGATGAACAACTGATGGACAAGTGGTGGAATAACAATTATTATTCCTTATATGATAACAGAAGTCCCTGGGTAGTGCAAATGGTTAGTGTGCACAGCTACTAAATGAAAGGTTGTTGTTTTGAGTACACCCAAAGGTGCTGTTCTGGTTACCTAGTGCTGCCCTGACAGGAATATATACCACAAATGGGATGGCTTTAACAAACAGGAGTTTATTCTCTCACAGTTTGGAGGCTTTAAGTTCAAGTTCAAAGTGCCAGGCTCTGGGGGCTGTGTGAAAGCTCCTCGACCTCGGGCTTCAGCTCTGCCTCTTGCTCCCAGCCAGCTGAAGCTAGAGGCATCTCTTCACTCAGGCAGCTACTGGCTGCTGAGGCTAACAAGCCTAAGGTCGACAAATAAAATGGCACAGTCCTGATGTTACAAAACCACATGGCAGGCCATTATTAATTCAAGTCCATTGAAAGTCTCAAGGTTGGCAGAGCATGGCAGGCTGCTGAACAATGACATGGCTACATGCAGGGTCCAAGTGTGCCATAAACTAGAGACATGCCCCAAAACTTCTCCTTATATGCTGGAAGCAGACCACATCCCTAAGGCAGCTACTCAGCTGCTCACAGTAGATTCCACCAAGGAGTTGATTACCAGTCTCATCATGGGAAATACTACATCCAGCTAACTAGCCACTCAACCAGGCCCAGCCAAATTGACACACAAACTGAACTACCACAAGTGCCTTATAAGAAAAGAAAGGTCTGGCGATCTACTTCTAAAAATTAGCCATTGTTCTACTCTGACACACATGGAGTTGCCGTCAGTCTAGATCAACTCCATGGCCTCTGGCTATATGGTAACAACATGGAGTCTTGTCAAAATGGTCAAACCCTTTCTCATTTTTTTTTTGCCTTATTTTGGAACTTGCAAATTTAGTGGGAATTACATCTGTTGTTCAAGTGATAGATTGGCTACATTCAAAGAAGAATTACTAAATAAATATTGAAAAGGAGAAATAGCTTCAAGTTGTGTCTGGATCAGAAACGGACAGAGGCAGAACTTTTCATACAAGCAGCTTCAGAGAGGAAGGGAGCATGACCTGCTCTTTCTCCATGGAAGGTCTTAGAGTTTAGTAGAATATAGATTGCTACCTCTGTGGTTTGTGTAACTAACATTTTTATAACAATTGATGTGTTTTATGACTCCATGCTTTACTTCATGTCTTTTTTTGGTGTGTGTGTGTGTGTGTGTGTGGTTTGTATAAAAGTTTATAGAGCACATTAGTTTTCTATTCAACAATTTAGACATATTTTGTTTGTTTGTTTCATAACGTTAGTTTCAATTCCCTAAGTGTAACAGCATCCTTCTCACTTCCTCCTTGGGTTCCCCATTACCATTCATTGTCTTTCCTGCCCCTTTCTGCCTTCTGAGCTTTCTTTTTGGGCAAATTCTGTTCTCTTGGTCTTGGATGGTTGATTACTATGAGGAGTATGTCCCTCATGAGTGTCACTGTTCACTTTATAGGCCTGTCTGATGTTTGACTACAAGGTAATCCCTGGGGATGTGTTCAGTTCCAGGTTTGAAGGGTGTCTGAGGGCCATAGTCTCATGGGTTCCATCAGTCCCAATAGGACCAGTAAGTCTGGACTTTTTTATGATTTTGAATTTTGCTGTACATTTTTCTACCATTCTATCCAGAACCTTCTGAGGTCACAGTCAAAGTGGTTGGTAGTGGTAGCTGGACACCACCTAGTTCTGATCTCAGGGTGGTAGAGGCTGTGGTTCAACAAGCCCATTAGTCCTTTGGATTAATTATTTCTTTGAGTCTTGATTTTCTTCATTCTTCTTTCTTCTGATTGGGGAGAGACCAATAGTTGCATCTTAGATAGCTGCTCACTACCTGTTAAGACCCCAGTTGCTACATACCACAGTAGGGTATAGAGCATTGTCTTTGTGAGGTATAATTGACCTAGCTGTTCCTTGAGACTATGATCCTGAGCCTCCAAGCCCAGTGCCTTATTCCCTTAAGATGTTTGGTTATGGCTAAGAAATTTTCATAACTTTGCCTGCTGTTTGCTCTACTATGTCCATGGATATGGGAGCTCTGGTGGAGTAGTACCTAAGACATTTGACTGCTACCAGAAGGCTGGCAGTTCAAACTCACCAGCCACTCCTTGGAAGGAAGGTTGGACAATCTACTTCCCTAGTGGTATTGCCTCAGAAACCCAAGAAGGGGTCACTATGAGTCGAATCCAACTCTAAAGCAGTGCATTGCATTGTGTTGCATTGTCCATGGGTATATTTACAGCACATACAAATACATATATAGAGATATCCTCTTCCAAACCTATATATGGTTGTGAGTGTAGTCCCATTTGCCTATGCATATCTGTTCAGCTTGCATGTTTGTCTATGTATCCACTCGTGGATTAATGTTTATTATTACTAATATTGCAGGATTGTGTACTAGTATTTATCTTTGTTGTCTGTAACTCTTGTGCACCTCTCAGTGTCTTCCTTTGCCGTAGTGATATTGTGCTTGTCTCTTCACTTATTGAATGTTGACTTTCCCTCCACCCAGGTTAATACATGTCAATGATCTAGTTAGTGATTTTTTCCTCCCCTCTCCTCCTATCCTGGGTAATCATCAAATAATGTTTCTTTCTATGTGTAAAAATTTCCTAGTGTTTTTGTAATAGTGATCTCATACGATATTTTTCCTTTTGTGATTGACTTATTTCATTCCATATAATGTCCTCCAAGTTTATCCATATTATGAGGTGTTTGGTGGATTGTTCATTATTCTTTTATGTTGCATAGCATTCCATTGTGTGTATGTAATATAGTTTATCTGTTCATCTGCTGATGAGCACTTAGATTGTTCCCATTTCTTTGCTGTTATGAATAGAGCTTCAGTGAACATGGATGTACATATATCTATTCATGTTCTGGCTGTCACCTCTTTAAGACATATATCTAGTAGTGAGATTTCTAGATTAAATGGTATTTCTATTTCAAACTTTTATTACTTATTTATTTATTGTGATTTGGGTGAAAATTTACAGAGCAAATTCACTTTCGACACAGCAGTTCCCATACACTTTGTCTCATGACATTGACCAAAATTTACCACAATGCAACAGCTCCCCTCCTACTTCCTCCCAATAGTTACCTCTTCCCTGTGTCCATCCCTCCATGCACTCCTGCCCCCTGAGCTGTCTCCCTGTGCATAAGCAGCCCTTCTTTCTCCCATGATTGTTCTCTCCAAGGAGTGTATCTACCTCAGGTGAATGTTCAACTCATATGCCTGTCTTTTGTTTGGCTGGAATCCACAGGCATGGGTTCAATTCCAGACCTGAAGGGCATCTAGGGGCCATAGTCTCAGTGGTTTCACCAGTCTCTCTTGGACCAGCAAACCGGCCCCCCCCCTTTTTTCTCCAAATGATTTTGAGTTTGTTCCACATTGTTCTCCCTCTCTATCCAGGATCTCCTACATAGATCTCCTTCCAAGTGGTTGACAGTAGTAGCTGGGCACCATCTAGTTCTTCTGGTCTCATAGTTGTATAGGCTGCACATTGGGTGGTGTACCAATCACAAGGAATAATTGTTTCCATGAATTTTTTGTTTTCTTCATTCTTCTTTGCTCTGGACAAGGAGAGATCCATCATTGCATCTAGATGACAGCTTGCAAGCTTTTAAGATCTCAGTCGCTACTTGCCAAAGGAGGAGGTGGAACAGTGTTTTGTGTAATATGTTATGCCAATTGAGCTTGATGTCCCCTGTGACTATGGTTCTGAGCCCACAGGTTCAACTACTCGGTCCCTCTTGGTAGCTGGCTGTGACCAAGCAGTGACTACATCCTTGTCCCTTGTCAGCTCTACTATACACCTGGGAATTCAGATCATACACATAAACTTATAGGACCAGTGTCTGCCAACCCTAAACATGTTCTTGGGTACACTCCCGACTTCATAGATATACCTACTAGTTCAGCCCGTCCACCCACCTATCCACCCTTATAACCATGTTAGCTTTCACTGACAACACAGTATGGTATGTATAAAAGTGTTCATATTTGTTTTCTGTACCTCCCATGTACCTCTCTATGTCTTTCTCTTCCTCAGTGCCGCCATATTGGTCACTCACATTGGTACATTGCCCTTCTCTTCACCCAAATCAATACTCATCTCTATCTATCTAACAGTGTTCTCTCCCCTCCCCTCCCACCCCTGGTAACCAACAAAGAAAATTTCCTTCTACAGATAAACCTTTCCTTAACTTTTACAATAATGGACTAATA
>NW_006921775.1:2876223-2908018 GCF_000298275.1 Orycteropus afer afer
TCCTGCTCCCTTGTTTCTACCACTTTATCTTGCTTCTTTTTGTGGACTGTGATGATCTGTTGTCTCTGAGACATCGTGGTGTATTTAGATCTCTGTTAACTGTTTGTGAAGCACAGCCAAGGGTGATTCTGGCTCTTTTTGGTGGTTTTTATCATTCTCCTATTGGTGGAGAAGGAGGTGGTGGCTTTCAGTAAGTGAAGTTGCAGGAAGTATGGGTGTAGTTGTATCTTATGTGGACTGTTGCTGTCTCCCACTCAGTTAGAGAAAATTTACAATTGAACAACCATCAAAAAACTAAAAGCACATGGACAAAAAATACACTATGTAATCATACAGGAACAGTAATCGAAAAAAGGAAAAAAGAAGAAAAAAACGAACAAACAAGAAAACCTGAAATATCTGGGGATAGAGCACTAATAGAAAAAAGGTAGCAAAGGAGGATAATGAAGAAAAAATTGGAAAAATGCAAAAAGAATGGGGTTAACAATGAGAAAAAAAGGGGGGGGAAGAATTTAAATTTTTTTATTATTATTATTATTTAACCAGGAACAGGGAAAGGAAAAAAAAAAAAAGCTTTCAACTAGGACATTGGAGGGAAAAATAAAGAGTAATAGTAAAAATGACGAAAGTATTAATCATAATAGTAGTTTTAAAACAGAGAAATACAAGCAAACTAAACATCAGAAAAAGGAAAGAGAAAAAGAAAAATAAAAGAAATAAAAAGAAAACAATCAGTGGAGGACAGGGCAGGACATCCCGGCTCCATCTGAGCACATAGTCTGGGTGGAGTTCCTGCGGGCCCACAAGGTGGGTGGGAGTGGGGATGGCTGCACCTCCATTCACCAAGCGAGTGTGGGGTATAAAAGTAACAAGAGGAATGTCCCACCTTTTTAGTCATGCAGGTCTGGAGTGTTCTTGGGGTTACTGGTGAGCAGATTCTGTTCTTAAGCCCCTGGAATCTGGTAGAGTGCTGTCTCTTTAAATACCCAAATTGGTCAAGCTGCTTGTAAACATTCAAAATTGTGGTGCCCTCCAGACAGGCAAAAGTCCACAGCTCAGCCCATCTTCCTCTTCACCGCTGTTTCCCCTTTTATTCCACAGCTACCAGAGCTGTCCTCCATGCAGTCACTAGCTAGCAGGACTGATTTGTAGGTTAATTTTTAAGTCCTACCACCACTTGGGAATCTCCAAGCTGTCTGTGCCATCAGGATCACTCAGGATCACTGCCAGACTGCAGCTCCATATGTCTCCTTTTCTGGTATTTTCATGCAAATTCTTCTGGTAATTGGGGTTTAGTCCACTTCTATATCCTTTTCTTCAAGGCTCACGGGTCCAGGGTTATCATCTGTGTCTGTGTTAACTGGTTCCCCTTTTCTTTGTTGAAGAGGGTCTGTGCAGTCTTTCTGCCTATTCTGCCATCTTGGAATCCACCTCTATCTCCAACTTTTTAAGGAAGCATTTTCCACAGTGGTTCCACTGTTTTGCAGTCCCATCAGTAGAGTAGGAGAGCTCACCCTTGCCAGTATTTGCTGTTTTCTGCCTTGTTGAACTTTGCTATTATTGCTGGGGTGAGATGATATGTCATTGTTGTTTTGATTTTCATCTCTCTAATGGCAAATAATAGGGAGCTCTGGTAGCATAGTGGCTAAGGCACTTGACTGCTAACCAGAAGGCTGGCAGTTCAAATCCACCAGCCACTCCTCGGAAGGAAGGTTGGGCAATCCTACTTCCTTAGTGATACTGCCTCGGAAACCCAAGGAGGGGTTGCTATGAGTCGGGGCCGACTCGACAACAAATAACAACAATGGCAAATAATCATGGGCATTTCTTCATGTGTTTCCTGGCTGCCCGGATGTCTTTGATGTGTCTGTTCATGTCTTCTGGCCATTTTTAAATTGGACTTTTTATCTTTTTGTTGTTGAGATGTGGAAGCTTTCTGAAAATTTTAGAGATAAGTTCCTTGTCAGATATATTGTTACACCAAAATTTATCTCAGTCTATAGGTTCTCTTTTTACTGTTTTGGAGAAGTCTTTTGATGTGCACAAGTGTTTAATTTTTAGGTTTCTGTTATCTAGTTTATCTTCTAGTTTGTGCATTTTTGGTTCTGTTTCATAAACTACTTATTCCATAAATTAAGGCCCCTATATTAGTCCCTATTTTTTCTTTCTTGACCTTTATAGTTCTAAGTTTTACCTTTAGGTCTTTGATCCATCTTGAGTTGTTTTTTGTATAAGATGTGAGATATGGATCTTGTTTCATTTTTCTTCAAATGGATATCCTGTTTTCCAGTACCATATGATAAAGAAATGATTAAAAAAAAAAAAAAAGAAAGAAAAAGAAAAAGACCTGCTGCCAGTGAGTCAATTCCAACTCATAGCAACCTTTGGGTTTCTGAGGCAGTAAATCTTTATGGAAGTAGATTGTCCAGTCTTCCTTCTGTGAAGTGGCTGTTGGGTTTGAACCACTAACCTTCTGGTTAGCAGTCAAATGCCTTAGGTACTATGCCACCAGAGCTCCTTAAAAAGAAATGATATCTTCCCCATTTAATTTGCCAATTGTCAAGGTCAGCTTTCCATAGGTAGGTGGATTTACTTCTGAGTTCTCAATTCTGTTGCACTGGTCTTTGTGTCTGTTGTACCAGTGCAAGGCTACTATACTGTAGCTGTATAGTAGGTTTTGAGATCAGCAGGTGTGAGGCTTCCTTCCTGGTTCTTCTTCAGAAGCATTTCTTATCCAGGGTCTCTTTCTTTTTCATATAAAATTGGTGATTGGTTTTTTTATTTCTTTAAAGAATGTGAGTGAAATTTGGATTGGGATCACATTATATCTGTATATCACTTTGGATAGTATTGACATTTCACAATGTTAATCTTCCTATCCCTGAGCATAGTATGTTCTTCAATTTATGTAGGTTTTTTGTTTGTTTGTTTGTTTGTTTGTTTATTGCAGTAGTGTTTTGTAGTTTTCTTTGTATAAGTCATTTGTTCTCTGGTTTGGTTTTTTTCTAAGCATTTTATCTTTTTGGTAGCTATGTAAATGATAATGCTTTCCTTATCTCCTTATCAGAGTTCTCTTTGTTGGTGCAGAAGAATCTGACTGATTTTTGTATGTTGGTCTTGTGTTCTGCAACTTTGCTAAATCTTTCCATTAGTTCCAATAGCTTTTCTGCTGAGTTTCTAGGATTTTCTACATATAGGATCATATCATCTGCAAATAAGAATAATTTTATTTCTCCCTTACCAATTAAAAAAAAAAACAAAAAACAAACACCAAACTAATTGCCATCTAGTCGGTTCCAACTTATAGTAACCCCCTTTGATTTCTGAGGTGGTAAATCTGTATGGAAGTAGATTGACCAGTCTTCCTTCCATGGAGTTGCTGGTGGATTTGAACTGCCAACCTTCTGCCTTAGGCACTATGCCACAAGTTAGGATGCCTTTTACTCCCCTTTCTTGCCTTATTACCCTGTTTAGGACTTAATATAATACTGAATAGAAGGTGCGGCAGAGGTTGTCCTTGTTTGGTTCCCATTCTAAAGAGAAATGCTTTCAGTACTCTCCATCAAGAATAATGTTGTCCTCCAGGTTCGTCCACATTATGAGGTGTTTGGTGGATTGTTCATTATTCTTTTATGTTGCATAGTATTCCGTTGTGTGTATGTAACCTAGTTTATCTGTTCCTCTGCTGATAAGCACTTAGATTGTTTCCATTTCTTTGCTGTTATGAATAGTGCTTCAATGAACATGGGTGTGCACGTATCTATTCATGTTCTGGCTGTCACCTCTTTAAGATATATAACTAGTAGTGAGATTTAAGATATATAACGAGTAGTGAGTAGTTGAGAAATTTCCCTTCTATTTCTATTTTGCTGAGAGATTGTTTTCTCTTCTTTTTCTTTCTTTCTTTTTTTTGTGTATGTGTAATGAATGGGTTTTGGATTTTATCAACTGCCTTTTGTGCATCAATTGATTAGATCATGTAGTAGTTTTCCATTGTTTTATTTATGTGGTAGATTATATTGCTTGTCTAATGTTGAACTATCCTTGCTTTCTTGGCAGAATCCCACTTTGTCATGTTGTATTTTTCTTTTTTATAATTTGTGGAATTCTATTGGATAGTATTTTGTTGAGAATTTTTACATCAATGTCCACTAGGGATATTAGTCTGTAATTTTTTTTTTTTTTTTAGTGGTGTCTTTGACTGAGATGGTTTCAGAGTTATGCTTGCTTCATAAAAAGAATTCTTTGCTATGTTCTGGAATAGTTGAATAGTATTTCTTCAGTAGCATTTCTTGTCCAGGGTCCCTTCTCTGAATATTTGGTGGAAATCCCCAGTGAAACCGTCTGAGCTAGGACTTTTTTTTTTCTTTTAATGACTTGTTCAATGTCTTTTTGTTATGGGTCTGTTCAAATTTTCTAATTTAGTCTGTGTTAGTTTAGTTAGGTCATGTGTTTCTAAAATTTTTTCCATTTCTTCTAGTCTTTCAAATTTTTTGGAATACACTTCATCATGGTAATCTGTTATTATCCTTTTTATTTCTGTTACTTCTGTTGCAACATAACCCATTTCATCTCTTTTTTGTCTTACTTGCATTTTCTCTTTCTTTTCCTTTGTTAAATTTGCCAGTGGTTAGTCAAGCTTTTCAAAGAACCAACTTCTAGTCCTGTTGATTCTTTCTATACTTTTTCTGTGCTATTCCATTTATTTCTGCCATAATATATATTATTTCATTTTTTCCTGCTCTTTTTCTAAATGTTGGATTCCTTTTATAGTATTGTGATCCAAGAAGATATGTCATATTATTTTGATGTTTTTGAATTTATGGAGGCTTGCTTTGTGTCCTAAAATAAATCTATTTTGAAGAATGATTGATATTCACTGGAAAAGAATGTATATCACATTTTTGTTTGGTGGAGTGTTCTATATATGTCTATGATGTCAAACTGGTTATTGTGCTGTTTAGATCTGCATCTTTGTTGAGTTTCTTTCTAGTTGTCCAGTTGTTGTTGGGGTAAGGTATTGATTATGACTCCTTCTTCTTTCTTCATGTGTATGTTTACTGCTTAAAAATGGACTCTGAGGACTGCTTTTGCTGTGTCCCAAAGGTTTTGGTACATTGTGTTTTCATTCTCATTTGATTCTCAAAAAATTAAACTCACTGCCATCAAGTCGATTTGACCCATAATGACCTCTTCTTGGGTTTCTGAGGCAGTATCACTATGGAAGTAGCTTGCCCAATCTTCCTTCTGAGGAGTGGCTGGTGGGTTTGAGCCACCAGCCTTCTAGTTAGCAGTCAAATGCCTTAGGCACTATGCCACCAGAGCTCCTAATTTTTTATTTCTTCTGTTACCCAGTAGTTCTCTGACCCTATTCTTCCCATTATTGATTCCCTTCATAGTGTTGTGATCCAAGAAATGTGTTGTTTTATTTTGATATTTTTGAATTTGTTGAGGCTTGCTTTGTGGCCTAACATAAATCTATTCTAGAGAATGATTGTTCACTGGAAAAGAATGTATATTACATTTTTGTTTGGTGGAGTGTTCTATATATGTCTGTGATGTCATATTGGTTGATTGTACTGTTTAGATCTGCATCTTTATTGAGTTTCTTTCTAGTTGTTCTGTCTTTCATTGAAAATGGTGTATTAAAGACTCCTATTATTATTGTGGAGTTGTGTTTCTCTTTTCAAGTTTGTTAGTGTTTGATTTGAGTATTTTGGGGCTCTTCCACTGGGTATATAGATACTTATTATAATTATGTCCCCTTGCTGGATTGACCCTCAAGTCATTACATATTGCCCTTCCATGTCCTTTATGCTGGTTTTTGCTTGAAGTCTATTTTATCAGAAGTAATATTGCCACTCCTGTTCTTTTGGTTTCTGTTTGCTTGATATATATTTTCTTTGATGTTTAGCTTATTTTTATCTTTGTGCCTAAGGTGAGTCTCTTGTACAGAGCATATTGGTGGGTCCTGTTTTCTTATCCATTCTGCCATTCTCTGTTTCTTTACTGGTACATTTAATAATATACATCCTATATAATCATTGATAGGTATGAATTTACTACTGTCATCCTGTTATTTATTATTATTATTATTATGGTAATGATGATTTCTTTGTTCTATATATTTTTCCGTGCTGAGTTGTTTTTTAAAATCAGTTTTGTTTCGTTGCTGTTGATTTTGTGCTTACTTAGTCCTTATGATTTTTTCTTTCTTACTTTGGTTACGAGGTTTATTAATTTTCCTTGTGATTACGCTATAATTTATTTTTATCTTTCTAAATTTGAAACATTCTGTTCTATCATAATATCAGTTTTACTTTCTCTCCTTTTGGAAGTTCTGTAATTACATTATTTGTTCTCTCTTTTTGCTTTCTAGTTGATGTCATTTACAGAATGTTATCTCTTGTTCCCTATTTTTGGTCTTGTAAATTTATTTTACTTTTGAAAATTCTTATCTGGGTTGGTCTCTGGGTGATATTGTCATGTCTTAATCTCAAGTTGCTGTCTGCAATTGTTGGTTCTCTGTCTGTAGTACTCTCTAGCATTTCTTGGAAGGTTAGTCTGGCTTTTACAAATTCCTTTTATTTCTGTTTATCTGGAAATGTTCTAATTTTGTCATCATATTTGAGGGACATTTTTGCTGAATGGCATTGCTTTTTCTTTCAGGGTTTTATATATGTCACCCATTACCTTCTTGCCCGCAAGATTTCTGCAGAGAAATCAGAGCTTAGTCTTACTGGTTCCCCTTTGTAGGTGACATTTTGTTTCTCTCCAGCTGCTCTCAGGATTATTTCTTTTTCTTTTATTTTGTAGATTTTTATTATGATTTGTTTTGGTGACTTTCTTTTGGGGCCTATCTAAAAGATGGATCTGTCTTCATCTTTTGTGATACTGGGAAAGTTTTCTTTTAGCAAATCTTCAACAATTTTCTCTTTTTTTAACTTCCTCTTGTTCTGGAATTCTGATCACATATATATTTTTCCTCTTGACAGTGTCCACATAACTCTTAAATGTTCTTCATTTTTCTTCTTTCTTTTTTCCTTATTTTTCCTCATACAAATTGATGTCAAAGTATTTGTCCTCCAATTCACTGATCTAGTCTTGTATTGATTCAGTTCTTCTCCTTTGTCCTTCTAATGTGTTATTTATCTCTGAAATTTTAGTGTTAATCCTCTGAATTTCTACTTGCTGTTTTTCTGTGATTTCTAATTGTCTATTTCCATATTTTGCTCTTGTATTTTTTATTAATTCTTACAGATATTGCATGTGGTTTCCTTTTTTTTTTTTTTTTAATGGTTTCCTGGATCTCTTACATTACATTACACACTGCCATTGAGTCAGATCTCACTCATAGTGTCCCCTCCTTGGGTTTCTGAGGTGGTATCACTATGGAAGTAGATTGACCAACCTTCCTTCTGAGGAGTGGCTGGTGGGTTTCAACCACCAGCCTTCTGATTAGCAGTCAGATGCCTTAGGCACTACACCACCAGAGTTCCCTGATCTCTTGGCAGGCCCTATATATGTTTTCTTGATTCCTCATCATGTAGTTCCATTAACCTTTCTTCAGAGAGGTTTCTTGGTTCTTTATTTTGGTTACTTGCTTGAGCCATTTTGTCCTGTTTCTTTGTTTGATCTGAAGTTGTCTATTGTCTCTGAGACATTTTGGTGCTATTGTATTTATGTGTTTATTATGTATTGGTTTGTTTTGCCCTGATATTTTGTTTTGTTTTGATATATCTGGGTGGCCTTGGTGGTTGTGCTACTTTGGTCATTAGTTTGGTAGCACTTGTGTGCTCCCCACCTGTCTCCAGGTGGGTGGAATAATGGGTGTAGTGTTGGTATGAATCTCTGTTAGCTGGCCATGTAGAGCAGTTTTGGGCAGGGTAGGCAAGTGTTTTCCACTGTGTTTTGTTGATCCAGTGGTGCAGGAGTTGATGATGGTACTTCGCCCATTGGGTAGGGTGGCAGGTGTGGCAGGTATGGCTGAATAATGAGGATATATGTCAGCCTCCTGCTGGATGTGGCACAAAAAAAGAAAAAGAGATGAAAAAATGAATAAAAATAAAAGAAGAAGAGAGACAAAATAAGTAGAAAAGGATGAAGAAGAAGAAAAAAAAAAGGGTAACAGAAGTTTCACACTCCTCTTAGGCAGTGGGCACATGGTACCCTATCCAGGTAGTTCATATTCCCAACTGTGGAGGGTGGTGGATGCTTGGTGCATGGTCCATGTGTGTGTACATGCCTGACTGTGGAGGCAGCAGGAGTTTGGTGCATGGTCTGTGTCAGTACACACCCTTGACTGCGCAGGTGTTATGTGTGCAGCATGCAATCTGCATCACCCCTACTGCATAAGTTGTGGATGTGTGACATGTAGTCCATGAGGCCCTGCTTTCTTGACCAAGTGGGCAGAAGGTATGCACTGCATGGTCTGTAAGAATGTACCATGAGCCACTGGGGACATGGGGTGGCAGGGGTCCATGTGGGGAGACACAAGGAGGAGGCAGTCCAAGCAAACCAGGTAAGGGTGGAGTGCTGGAGGGGGCATTCCTGGTCACTGGGTTGGTGGGGGTGGGGGTTTGCTCACTCCTGTTATGAGGAAGGTCTATGTGTTGAGGGGGTAAGGCAGAAGAGAATACTTCACTGGTCACTATTCAGTAGTGTAGGTCCAGTGTACTCTTGGGCAAGTGCAGCCAGTTATTGTTTCCTGCCCCAAGTCAAGCAAGAGAGATGCTGCCCAGAGTCCAGTGACTCCAGCTGCCACCTCACAATCTTTTTCCCTTCCTGTGGGCCTCAACTCAAATGACTAGGGACCATTGATGAGTGGTTTTATCTCTATTTACTGGCTCCCTCCCTGCTTTGTAGTTTTTTGTGTTACTGGAGTTCTTGCTCACTTCCCTTTCTTAGATCTAGCTTTCATTCTTTACTTTGCTTCACACCATGTTTGTTTATACTGTAACTCTGTTCTATTGGGGATTCAGTAAAGTCGGCTTCTCCTCATCCATGTAGGTTGCTTTCTATGTCCCAAAATGGCCATGCCATATTAGATCTCTGCTCCCTCTCTCTCCTCAATCATTGTTTTTGTTCTGTTTCTTTTTCCAATTGGCATTCAGTCTAATTCTTCATCCTTTCATATGATGCTCAAAGTTTCAGTATTGTATGTATCTGCTTCACTTGGTTTCTTGGGACTTTGTTGTAGAGGGACTGTATGAAGTGTGTGATCTTGTCTCCTCCCTGCTTCAAAAGTCTTTTTAAAAAAGATAATTTTGCATTGTGGCTGAATACTTTTCATTGTGGAGTGAATGATGTATAAAACCACATTTTGATCTATTAGTGGAATCACTTTTGCCTCTCCCTAAATCCCATCATTCTGCCTGAGGCTATGAAATCCTTCTTCTATAATAAGGAACACACCTGGACTGCATGAGTCTTATTAAGACAAAAGTCTGTAAGGGAGTTTGTGTGTATGTGGGGATGAGGAGGGCAGATCGAGAGTTGGAATAACATAGAATTTTAACCAGGAATGGATACTCCAATAATAAGGGTATGCTAGCTCCATTCAAGTATTCATCTACCAAGAAGTCTCCTTTAATTAAGGACTTTGTGAAGTCGGCAAAGGAATGTATTGAACATGACTGAGGCCAGCCGACACACAGGGAAATAAATGCATTGGAATATTTCTACACATAAGCTGTAAGAGATATGTAGTGGGTTCTGAACACCATTTCCAACTCTTGCAAGGAACTTAAAAGAGCCTGTGTGCCAGCCTGGCCTCATCCTCTTCCAGCCTTTACTTGTTCCTCTCTATGGGTCTCTGTGGTCCAGGGCTGCCTGCAGTGGTAGTCCATTTTCCCTCAAGACCCTCAGTGTCAAGACGTTGGCCTTTGGGTCTGCAAAACCTCAACATTCATTTTAAGCACTGCCTCTGAGAAGCCTTTCTTGTCCCTTGAGCTTTGGTGATTCTGCCTCTCTGACTTGATTAATTCACAAATGGCTTCAAGCCTGCAGCTTTTCTGCTTCTCTCTAAATTAAATGTCCTATTTTTAGAGAGATTTACCTAGTATGTAGACTTTCAATGATAAAATGGGAGAAGTTCTAGGTAAACCAGGAAGAGTTGGTCATTCTCCCTAACACCCTGATTTCCTCTTTTTTTCTAGTCCCTGTGTTATCTCTGCCCTGATGAAAATTCTCTGCTTGATCTAATGCTACCCTTTTTAACTTTTTCACCTTCTCCACCATCCAGCAGCTGAGGCCTACGCATGATGCAATGTGAGCTTAGTTAGTAATATTGGGTATGAGTTTGAGTTATAATAGGTAATTAAACTGAGCTTTTCCTTTATGTAAGTCTAGAGTCTTTAGAGGAGTTCCTAGGTGAAGCAAACAGTTAATGTGCATGGCACTCACTGAAAGGTTGGAAGTTCAAGTCAACCCAGAGGTACCTTGGAAGAAAAGCCTAGTGATCTACTTCTGAAAAATCAACCATGAAAACCTACAGAGCACAGTTCAACTGTGACACATACGGAGTTATCATGAGTCAGAATTGACTCCACAGCAACTGGTTTGGTTTGAGTCTTGAGGGGAGAGAAAACCTCACAGACACAGGCATTCTGTATTTTCTATAGGGCTCTGTCTGAAGACTCATTCAGATGTCTCACTTGAGCATCCAGCCCCATCATACCCAGAAATTTTGCTTTCTTTGAGTTAAAATAGTATCTCCATTTCACCTATAGAAGACTGACATTACTTTCTCATTTCAGATTCATTCCGTACCAAACATTCTGAGGTTAGTCTGGGAGTTCTGTCACTTTCCTCATTTTCTTTTGTTTCTATGGTGCCCACGTGGCCAACTCTAGATCTTTAGAAACCTTTTGGTTATTTTTTTGGTTAGAAGATTCTGGAGTGTTGCCACACTGCCTACAACCATCTGGAGCTTCTAGCAGTAACCATGTGATTTGATGAGATTGCCAAAATGCAATTTATGGGATCTGCTGGGAGAGTCATATGGCCAATCCATGCGTATGGGTTTGGCTAGGGTAGGTAATGTGCTGAGACCATTGACTGCAGGGCAACAGTAATCTGTTTGCAATTTCAAACTCATTATTTGTTTATTTGCATTCAGTATTGCAAAGCCATTTTTAAAGCGTAATTACTATAAAATTTGTTAAACTGAGTATAAACATTTTATCAGCAATATATTCTGGGGAGTTTTTGTTTTGTTTTTTCCTCTTTCTTTCTTTTTTTGGTTTCTGTTTTTCTAAGTGAAACATTATTTCACAGCTGCCTGGCTTCTGGGTTGGGTCACCAGTTAATAATGTCTCTACCTTGGAATGAAATTGGGCTGTTGCTGGCTGTCTTGTCATGAATTAGGCCACAGTGAGTTTTTCATTCCTTACAGCTGTAGCACTAAGCAGTGCATCATCATTATGAAGCTTTCTTTTTTACTTTATCTTATACCATCAAGTGTAATCAGAGGACCAGAAGGGCCTGTGTTCCTTGGAAGGAGATTTCAGGCACAAAAACACTTGGTTTAACGGTCTCTAGGGAGCCCTGGTGCGTCTTACACAAGGGAGGTAGCTTGGCACAAATGCTACCCAGGCAGCAGAGATGCTCTTGAAAAGAAAGATCTTTCAAAGGGTAAAAACAGATTCCTGTTTGGCTGACAGCATCCTGGAGTTAAAATGGCTTTGACCTTTGACTGACTTACTCTGATGTTACAACTTTTTACGTTTAGATGAACAAATTTAAGAGTAAAAATTGTTTCTTTTCCCCCCAGTCATGTCATTTACAATACACATCCATGCCAAAAGAGCAGGAATGGCTTTTATTCACAACAACTAAGTTAGTTTTAAATAAGGTTGGCTAAATGAGAGGGAACTACCTGCTGTCCGTTAGACTGCTCTGAGTTTGACCTGTAACTGCATCTAGCTGTGTAACCTTATGAAAGCTGCTCAGCTTCCTGGTTTCATTTACCTTATTTCCAAAATGACGATGCTAACACTCACCTTAAGGAGCCCTGGTGATGCAATGGTTAAGTGCTCAACTGCTAACATAAGTGGTGGTAGTTTGAATCCACCCAGCAGCTTTCTGGTGGAAAAGAACTGGCAATCTGTTCCTGTAACAATTACAGCCAAGAGAACCCGAGGGGGCAGTTCTACTCTGTCACATAGGGTCGCTATGAGTCAGAATTGACTCGATGGCAACCAACAACAATGCTCACCTTAGAGAGTCATTGTAGAGATTAAATGGTAACTCATAGCGACCTCTCCTTGGGTTTTTGAGGCTGCATCTCTACAGAAGTAGATTGCCCAGTCTTCCTTCCGAGGAGTGGCTGGTGGGTTTGAACCGTTCAGTAGGGGTTATTAGTATTATTACTATTTCAGCTGTTTCTAAATTTGTTACCTTTGAGAACATGCATATAGTGTTTGTGGCTTTGCTGTGGAGATGAGTGTGTAGTGGGGCTGGAAGTTCAGGGGTGTGAGGAACATTGAGATTCACTATAGAGGAAACAATAGCCTTGTCTCTCCTAGTATTCATTTTGTACCATCTAACAACCCCAAAAGGATATTACTATATTTTTCTCAAATAGCACACCCTCGTAAATAATGTGTATACAATTTAACAGGTGGAAATGATGAAATTATGTAAAAGAGTTCTGGCATATTGCGCCCATGCAGACTCTAAGCATGTCTTGTGACATTTCCAAAAGTAAATTTCAGCCTAATTTGCCCTCATTCAATAGTCCAAAATGTTACTTTTGATCATATTTGTGTAATAAAGGTATAAGCAATGGTCAAGAAGTCATGGACCAAGTTTGGTGGTGGTTGTTGTTGTTATGTGCCGTCAAGTCGGACCCGACTCATAGCGACCCCTCCAATAACTGGAAAATAAGCAATTGAAACTGTGTTGACTCTGGGGCAGTTCACAGCCAGATCTGAGAATGGTGGAGTTCCTTGTAGCCCAACTGTGCCCAGGATGTCATTCTGGGGATGGGTGGAGGGCCACGGGTGGGGCTGCCATAACTTGAGCATGGGCTAGTCCTTTGATGAGTGGAGGCCATTGTCCGTGCACATTCGAGTCTCATTGGTGCTGTCTCCACATGAAGCTGGGTGGCAGGGAGGTGCTGGTGTGAGTGTGTACTGCCCCAGCCCTATAGGGCACTAGGGTGGCCAGTTGTATCCATCTCATCCAAGTGAGGGGTGCATAACCCCTCTGTGCCCTTGGTTCTCATGCCTGTCCTGTGGCATCTGCACTGGAGGGAGATTCAAATAGCTTGAGCATGGCATCTGGCCAGACAGACGGTGGGATGGAATGGACATGGCTGTGGTGCACTGGCTTTGCCTTCCTGAGTGTCCTGTCTGGCCCAGGTGTGCAGACCTCTATACCTCCAGGGCTGGGGCGAGTTACCCTGGTGAAGGCTATTTCTAGAGTGGAAAAAGTTATTTCTTCCTGCTTTGGAGAAAGAAGTTTGCAGAGCAGGGAAAGACTCCTGCCAGGAGTGGAACTACTTTAGAAACTCAAGGGTAGACTGGTGAGGGTCTGCTACTAGGAACTAAACCTCCATGTCAATGGGCACAAAGACAAAGATGTAACAGTTGAATCTGTTGGACAGAAAAAAAATGAAATTGAAGCCATCAACATGTAACAAAATACTGCTATAGTGCACTTATGAAAATAAGGTGCAGGGGTTGGGCAGTAAGCAAAAGTGTACAATGTACACATTATTTGTGTAAAATATGGCAGTTGATCCTTATTTTTGTATAAGCATTCAAAACACATGTTCCTTCCTCCAGCTCTGTGAGTAGGACAGAACTGATTATCCTCATAGGCATTAAGAGAAAAGATCACTTGGGGGAGGGAGGGGTAGACTTTTATAGATCATTTGGAAAGCAGTTACAGCCAGATAACAGCTAGCTTTACTCTTTGCCTGCAGTTTGAAGATGGGCCTTTGGGGAGAGCATTTCCTACACTCACGACCTTCAAGGATTTCAGAAATGGAACACTGGTGTTTCTGCTGTCCCAGGGTTAAGGGAGGTGGTGAGCGGGTCCAGGGGCTCCATATTTGACTATAATTACCAGCCTTCTAGGAGACTGGCCTTACTCCAGGGAAGTTTCCCATCTCTGGTCCTTCTCCATTCCCACCAAGAAAGCAATTGAAACTTACATGGGTGAAGGCAAACTATAGTCCTGGGTCAGTGTTTGGGTCCTAGACAGGCCCATAGGTTGGCTGCATCCTTTTTTTTTTCTTTTTCAAATAAATGCTGAGCTTGATTGCAACACCATCTCCTAAGACAAATCCTGAGATTTGCTTGTAATATAGTATTCGCTGTGCAAATTGCTCAGGGATCATGGTTCCTGCCATAGAATACACTATCTGGTAGAGGAGGCATGCAAGCAGATATACAATTAACATTCAGTATGGAAAATGTTCTGTTAAAGGGCATGCTATATTATGTGGACACCTAAAGAAGTCCTGAAATATCAGCATAACCCTATAGTAAACAAGGTTTCTAAAAGGTGAGCAGGAATTTCCTAAGAGAGTGTGAAGGTTTCATCGAAGAGAAACAGTATTTGTATGATGACGTTCTTCTTCATATATTCAAGCTTCTCGGATTATTTGCTCAGCATACAGATTGAATAAGTATGGTGAAAGGATACAACCCTGACACACAGCTTCCTGGTTTTAAACCATGCAGTGTCCCCTTGTTCTGTTTGAACAACAGCTTCTTGGTCTACATACAAGTTCTGCATGAGCACAATTAAATGTTCTGGAATTCCCATTCTTTGCAATGTTACCCGTAATTTGTTATGATACACACAGTCAAATGCCTTTGCATAGTCAGTAAAACACTGGTAGACATCTTTCAGGTATTCTTTGCTTTCAGTCAAGATCCATCTGACATCTGTAATGATATCCTCATTCTACGTCCTCTTCTGAATTCAGCTTGAATTTCTGGAAGTTCTCTACCAATATATTGCTACAACCATTTTTTAAAAATTATCTTCAGCAAAAGTTTACTTGTATGTGTTATTAATGATCTTGTTTGATGATTTCCACATTCTGTTGGATCACCTTTCTTTGTAATGAAATATGAATCTCTTCTGATCAGTTGGCCAGGTAGCTGTCTTCTAAATTACTTGGCATAGATGAGTAAGTGCCTCCAGTGCTGCATCCATTTGTTGAAACATCTCAATAAGCATTCTGTCAATTCCTGAAGGCTTGTTTTTTTGTCATTTCCTTCAGGGTAGCTTAGACTTCTTCCTTCAATACCATTGGTTCTTAATCAGATGCCACCTCCTGAAACAGTTGAACAAAGACCAATCTTTTTTGTATAGTGACTAAGTGTATTCCTTCCATCTTCTTTGGAGTCTTCCTGCATCATTCAGTATTTTGCTAATGTTGTTGCTGTTAGGTGCCATCGAGTGGGCTCCAATTCATAGTGACCCTGTGTACAACAGGGTGAAATATTGCCTGATCTTGTGCCAGCCCAACAATCCTTGGTATACCTGAGCCCATTGTTGTAGCCACTGTGTCAATCCATCTCAATGAGGGCCTTCACCTTTTCCATTGATCCTCTACTTTACCAAGCATGATATTCTTCTTCAGGGAATGTCCCTTCTAACAACATTACCAAAGTAGGTGAGACAAAGTCTGGCCATTCTTGCTTCCAAAGAGCGTTCCAGCTGCACTTCTTCCAGGACAGATTTGTTCATTCTTCATGGCACTTTCAGTATTCTTCACCAGCATCACAACTCAAAAGCATCAAGTCATCTTCTGTCTTCCTTATTAATTGTCTAACTCTCACATGCATATGAGGCTATTGAAAATACTGTGGCTTGGGTTAGGCACACCTTAGTCTTCAAAGAGACATTTTTGTTCTTCAGGACTTTAAAGAGGTCTTTTGTGCAGATTTGCCTAATGCAACACTTTATCTGATTTCTTGATTTTTTGACTGCTGCTTCCATTGGTATTTATTGTGGAACCAAATAATGTGAAATCTGTGACAGCTTCAAACTTTTCTCCATTTATTGCAATGCTGCTTATTGGTCCAGTTGTGAGGATTTTCATATTCTTTATGTTGAGTTATAATCCATACTGCAAACTGTAGTCTTTAATCTTCATCATTAAGTGCTTCAAGTCATCCTCACTTTCACCAAGCAAGGATGTGTAGTCTGCATATCACAGATTGTTAATGAGTCTTCCTCCAATCCTGATCCTCATTCTTCTTCATATATTCAAGCTTCTCAGATTATTTGCTCAGCATACAGATTGAATAAGCATGGTGAAAGGATACAACCCTGACACACACCCTTCCTGATTTTAAACCATGTGGTATCCCCTTGTTCTGTTGGAATGGCAGCCTCCTGGTCTATGTATAGGTTCCTCATGAGCACAATTAAGTGTTCTGGAATTCCTATTCTTCTCAAATCCCGGAGCCTTATTTTTCACCAATTCCTTCAGTGCAGCTTCAACTTCTTTCTTTAATACCATTAGTTCTTGATTGTATGCCACCTCCTGAAATGGATGAATATCAACCAATTAATTTTGGTACAGTGACTCTGTATATTCTTCCATCTTCTTTTGATGTTTCCTGCATTATTCAATATTTTTCTTGTAGAATCTTTCAATTTGGCCCATAGGATCCTTAAATATTGCAACTCGAGGCTAGAAATTTTTCCTTCAGTTCTTTCAGCTTGGGAAATGCTAAGCGTGTTCTTCCCTTTTGGTTTTCTTACTCCAGATCTTTGCACATTTCATTATAATAATTGACTTTGTCTTCTTGACCTACTCTTTGAAATTTTCTGTTCAGCTATTTTATCCCATCATCTCTCCCATTTGCCTTAGCTACTCTCCATTCAAGAGCAAGTTTCAGAGTTTCTTCTGACATCCATTTTGGTCCTTTCTTCCTTTCCTGTCTTTTTAATGACCATTTGCTTTTTTCATGCATGATATTCTTGATGTCATCACATGACTTGTCCGGTTTTCAGTCAGTGGCATTCAATGTGTTAAATCTCTTCTTCAGATAGTCTCTAAATTCAGGTGGGATATACTCGAGGTCATATTTGGCTCTTGTGGACTTTTTTGAATTTTCCTTAGCTTCAACTTAAACTTATATATGAGAAATTGGTGGTCTGTTCCACAGTCAGCTCCTGGTCTTGTTTTGATTGAAGATATTGAGTTCCTCCATCACCTCTTTCCACAGATACAGTCAATCTGATTCCTGTGTATTCCATATGACAAGGTCCATGTGTATAGCTACCTTTTATGTTGTTGGTAAAATGTATTTGCAATGACTAAGTCATTGGTCTTGCAAAATTCTATCATGTAATCTCCAATGTCATTTCTATCACCAAGGCCATATTTTCCAACTACCAATTGCTTCTTCTTTGTTTCCAACTTTCTCATTCCAGTCACCAGTAATGATCAATGCATCTTGGTTGCATGTTTGCTCAATTTCAGACTGCAGAAGTTGGTAAAAATCTTCAATTTCTTCCTCTTTGGCTTTAGTGGTTGGTGCATAAATATGAATAGTAGTATTAACTGGTCTTCCTTGTAGGCACATGGATATTTTCCTATCAGTGACAGCATTATACTTCAGGATAGATCTTGAAACATTCTTTTTGATGATGAATGTGACACCATTCCTCTTCAATTTGTCATTCCCAGCATAGTAGACTATATGATTGTCTGATTCAAAATAGCCAATACCAGTCCATTTCAGCTCACTAATGCCTAGGATATTGATCTTTATGTGTTCCATTTCAGGGTAGGATTTTCTATTTTTGAACTTCCCTAATTTCTAAGATACAGCCCTGCTGAGGTCTCAATTGAAACCCAGTGTCTTGGTTCTCTAGTGCTGCTATAACAGAAATACCGCATGTAGATGGTTTTAACAAACAGGAATTTATTCCCTTATACTTTAGGAGGCTAGATGTCTGAGTTCAGAGTGCCAGCTCTAGGAGCTGGGTGGATGCCTCTCAGTTTTGGACTTCAGCTCTACCTCTTGTTCCAGGCCCATTGGAACAAGCTAAAGACATCTTCTGACTCATATAGCTGCTGGCTGCTGAGGCCAATGAAACCAAGATTGACAGGTAAAATGGCACAGTCCCAAGATTGGCAGGAGACACACAGGACACTGGTTCAAGTACAGAAATAATCTTAAAATTGGCCAACAACATGGCAGGCCACTGGTTATCCAAATGTGTGGAAAAGCTAGAGACCTTCCTCAAAGTTTCCCCATATATATTGGAAGCAAGCCACACCCCAAAGGCAACTAATTAGCTACTCACAGCAGATTCTGCCATAGAATTGATTACATCACATCAGTTCTCATCATGGGGAAAAACTACATCCAGCTGCCAAGCTACCATAGTCATGGCCCAGTCAAGTTAACACAAAGCCTTAACTACCACACCCTGGGTGTTTATCAGGACCTTACTTGGGGCCAACCTTGAACTACAATTTTTGTCTTTCCAGTATTGTGAGATGTGCTGCAGTTAATTACTTAATATGACCTAACTAGCCATAGTCTGTAACTTCCACCAAATGTGAGTAGGATGATGAGAATGAGATGCATGTTACCCACCAAGGGGATTGGAGCTTACTGTTAATGTAAAGAAGATGCATGGTACCCTTGTGGGGGTAAGACCATACAAATAAGGTGTATGGAACCATAATGAAGGGACTGGTCAGTTTTGCCATCCTGCTGGCTTAAAATAAGCCACTCCAGAGATGGAAAAGGAGACCTCGTGACCACCAAGAAAGAAGAGCTAAGAGCAGAGTATGTCTTTTGGCCTAGAATCCCTGTGATGAGAACCTCCTCAACCCAGAATACAAAGAGAGAAAGTTGTAACACCAGAGATGGTGAGAAGCAGTGGCAGAAAAATGACAGCAGCAGAACCAGGAGACTAGCAGGAGATGGCATGGTCAGCTTCATGGTCTACAGAGTGAGAACGCTGAGTGAGTGCCTTCAGGCAGAAGGCTTGTTGGTGGAGTAGAGTGTCTTGGCACATATTGGCTAGCTAAAGAGGTTTATAACACTTGCCCCAGAAGGGCAGAGGCTGAGGGGCCACAGGGCCAAGAGCCTGAGGGCCAGAGAGAGGTGTGTCTATGGGCACAGCTGAGAAGAAGCTGTCCTGACTAAAGAACTGTATCCCAAATAATTTCTGATCCTGAATTGTAACCTGTTACTTCCCTAATAAACCCTGTAACTGTGAATATTTTCTGTGAGTTCTGTGTGGCCATTACAATGAATTATTGAACCCCATGGGAGGACCGGTTGGTGTCAGAATTGGTAAAAGGGTTGGAGCGTGGAGGTGTTCTGACCTCCACTTCATAAGAATCAGCTTTGAACTGATGTTAATGGTGATACTCTCTCCTCCTCATGAATTTTGAGGAGGTCGGATACCTCCACCATGCCATTCTGACATGAGGCTACAAAATTCTCTGCTTATATTTTTACCTTTTTGCAGCTGCTTTCTGCTTGGCACCTCTGCATCTTATCCAGCATGTAGCTTAGAAATCATGCAATGACTCAAGGTGAAATTGCAGGTGGAATATCCATTTTAGTTTTGTGTTGTTTCTTTTCCTCCAGCATTTAGGGCTTCATGTCCTGACTTCTTTGTAGCTTGAACTTCAGTTTTTGTTTTTTTTTTCTTTTCCTACCCATACCAGTGAGAGGGCTGAAAGCTCTAGACCACTGCTTTCTCTTTGGCCTTTATGGTCCATGCCGGGAATTGATAAATAGCTTAAGTGGAAAAGGCAATGTTGAGTGAAGGGGTTACCTCAAAGCATTTCCTTTCTTTCTGAGTTTTCAGCCCCTTATGTCTTGTATACTTCAATTATTCACTGATACCATCAAACAACTATTTTTTAAATGTTGTCCAGCTCTTATAGTTTTTCTTAATGAGAGAGATTGTCTGATACCATCTACCCTATTTTAATAGGAAAATTTGTGCATAATTGTAGTCTATTTCTCCAATGTGTGTAAATATAAAACTAGACTCCAATTTTTTAAATTTATAGTCTTATACAAACAAACAAACAAAAAACAAAACAAAACTGATAACAATAAAAATGTCATCAGTTTGATGTTATGGATGATGGACAAAGATGTGCGACTATGTCCTAACTTCAGATTCTTTCTGCCTTATGCTGTGTGATGATTCAATTCTCTTTCTATTTCAGCAACTAAAAAACTTAAACTTCAATTCATGCCATTACTATGACATTATTTGGCCTTCACTTTGCATAAACATTACATTTATGCACAGGATTCAAATATGTTCTTTTCTCTTTGGTTCTGAGCACCTAAAATAATGTTCTTTGGCATCAACACAATGATAGAAATAAACACAGATGTGGGTACTGAAATGGCATGGTGGTTCTGTGTCTGGGTGGTCATCCTGATATTTCAGAATGTTCTTAATGTTAATATTCCTAAACTGTCATTGAAATGAAAACACAAATTATAAAAATAACCCTTATTCAGGCCTCGAAGAATCAATGCATATGGCAGTAGGCCCAGTTGTTAAAACTGCTCAGCCATGTTATTCAAGAGGGTAAGTCCGGATATTCCAATCAGTTCTTCTCAGTGTTTTCACATCCACAAGGGAAAAGTGTACTAGGCCTGAGAACCCCTCCTTGAAATCTTCAGGATCCCTTGGCAGCACTCTATACTCACAGACACCTTCCCCCAACCCTTAGCCAGCGGCAATCTACTCCTCCCTCTTCATTATTAAGGAGAAGGTTCTGAGATAATTATGTTTCTCTTCCTGAGAAAATGTAGGAGACAAGAATCCCCAGTGAAGTGTGGCCTCCAACTCAGCCTCAATCTACCATATTCTTTCTTCTTTGGGTAGGTGGGTATTGTGTATAAATGTATGAGCATAAGAGAGAGAAAATGAGAGAGGAGAGAGACAGCTCAAGATCTAGCAAGCATGCAGACGTTATGCAGGTGGCCAATGCGCACAGGTTGTAGAAGGCAAGGCCGAGGGCACTTGAAAGGCTGTGGTTTGAATGAAGACAAGACACTGCCTGAAGGGCTTGGTTTGCATTCTGGGATCTTTAACAAAACAGCAGCAAATAACAGGGAGCAAGCAATCTTGCTTTTCCTTAGCTCACATTCCTGGTTGACCCTGGGATTGAAGAGATAGAGTGAAACAGCCAAAATTCATAACTAAAGCAGGAAAGATAAAGAAGAGAGGCTTTCTTTCAGATCAGGAGACTGAAGAAACAGAGTTGATCCAGATCTAGGTACCATTAAGAAAATCTTTACACACACACACACATGCAAATTTTCCACAAGTTGGCAATCAGTGTGGGAAAAAAAAAAAAAATTACTCCCATTGAGTAGATTCTGACTCATAGTGACCCCCATTGGGTTTCCAAGGCTATAAATCTTCACTGAAGCAGACATCCTCATCTGTCTTCCACAGAGCAGCTGGTGGGTTCAAACCACTGACCTTTTGGTTAGCAGCCAAATGCCTTAACCACTACACAACCATAGCTTCTTGTGCATGTAGTGTGGATAATGGAAAACATATAGAACTTAGAGTCAAAGAGACTTGAATTCAAATCATAGTGCTACCATTTATTTACTGTATAATCCTGGGCAAGACATTTAAACTTTCTTAATCTGTGGTTTTGCATTTGTAAAATGGGGAAACCCACATGTGTTTCACCATACTGTCGGAGGATTAAGTGAGAGAATAACCTAGTGTCTGGCACATTGTAAGGTTCAACAGACACCAGTTTTCTCCTTCAAGCAGAAATAACACATTTCTTCCCACTATCAAAGTGCAGAGTCCCAAAGAGGAAAGAAGAAAGAGAAGTCTGGGGACATCAGGGAGATTGACTTCCTCATGTAATGTAGAACAGCTCACAAAGGGCTTTGCAATTCAGAGAGGGAGCCAAGAGATCCTTTGTGACCTCTGTAGACATGCCGCAGGGCATCTGTGGAGGTGAAGTGAGCTGAGGTGAGCCAGTCATCTCCACCTGGGCCAGTGAAACATTAATAGTCCAATAGTGAGGGGCTATGATCTGGGAGGACAGACTGTTCTCTTCATATGGTTTCTGAGATCTGGTAACCAAATGAAATGCTAAAACCAACAAAGACAGCCCTCTTTATCAAAGTCTGGGTATAGAGACCAGGCAAAGTTACTGCCTTTATTATTATTTCTCACCAGATAACAGTGAACAAATATTAACTAAAGGAAACAGCATAGGCAGGCAAGAACATTTAAAACTTTTGGATATCACAAGAGTGTTTTGAGTATCACAATAGAAGAAATCTGTATTAGTTTCCTGTGGCTGCTATAACAAATTACCACAAACTGAGTGGCTTAAAACAATATTTATTCTCACATTTCTAGAGGTTACTAGTCCAGATTCAGGGTGTTGTCAGGGCCATGCTCTCTCCAAAGTTTCTCGGAGAAACTAGGTCCTTCCCTTTCTCCTCCAGCTCCTGGTAGCCCCGGGTGTTCCTTGGTTTGCAGCAGCTTAACTCTAATCTCTGTCTGCACTGTCACATGGCACCTGTGGTATAATAAACCCTTACATACATTTGTTGTCATCTTTAAATGTCTTATTTTACAATAGGGATACTGAAAGCAGTAATGTCCCCTGAACAAGGCCACATGCTGTCTATTTTAAAGTGGGAAAAACCCTAAAATATGAATGTCAGATACACAAGCATGAGTAGTATTAGGACTCTCTTCCCTACAAGGGTAGGCATGGGCTCCTGGGTGAAACATTCATCAGTGTGGTGTTTCTGTCCTGCCATCTGAAATGAGATGATCTAGCACTGTGATCAGTTAAAATTGCTTCTTGTGTGTATATGTGGGTATGGGGACTATGAATTGCTTTAATGCTATTATTTGTGTCTGTCCCACTGTCTAGTCTAGGGCCAGGCACTTGGTACATATTCAATACATGAAGGTTGAAGAAAGACACAAGGGGAAGAGGGGAGAGATGAAGGGATGGGTGGAAGGAAGGAAGAGGGAAAGGAAAAAAGGAAGGGAGTAGAAGAAGAAAGAGGAAAAAGAAGAAGTGGTGGAAAGGAGGGAAGGACTTAAAAAGAGGCAACCTTAGAACAATTAACATTTGAATAGTGTTTACTGGCAGAGCAGTGGTTAAAGTGCTCAGCTCCTAACTGGAACATCAGTTATTCAGACCCACCAAGCTGCTTGGTGGAAGATAGATGTAACAGTAAAGATTAACTCAAACAAAAAACAAACTCACTGCCAAAAAAATTTAGCATTAGTTTGGTTTATTAGAAGGAAAAAGGAATTTTGGCTATTAGGAAATAAGTGTGATTTTAAATAATAAACTAAACATCCAATTGTAAAAGATAGTAAAAAGTAAAGAACAAATCTAAACAAGATGTTGTTGTTGTTGTTATGTGCCATCGAGTTGGCCCCGACTCATAGCGACCCCTCCTTGAGTTTCCGATGTGGTATCACTGTGGAAGTAGATTGCCCAACTGTCCTTCTGAGGCGTGGCTGGATTTGACCCCCCAGCCTTCTGGTTAGCAGTCAAATGCCTTAGGCACTACACCCTCCTACTCTGCCTACTGGATTGCTACGACTTGGACTGGATAGTAACTGGATACTGTGTGTCATGTTTTCCACAAGAGTCTTCTAATTATTAACTCATTTAATCCTCCTGTCATCCTCATGAGATATTATTATTGTACTCCTTTTAGAAAAGAGAAAACAGAGGCATAGGAAAAACCCTAAGGCCTAGGGGTGTGCGTATAGGGTACCCAATTACATTTGAAAGTCAGATAAACAATGAATGATTTTTTTACTCTAATTATGTCTAAAATATCACACAGGAATATTTATGTTCCTGTTTATCTGACACTCAAATTTAGCTGGATGTTCAGTTTTTGTACTTGCTAAATCTGGCAACTAATGAGAGGCAGAGAAATGTTGGAAACCTAGAATCTGTACTCTTAACAACTACATGACATATTTCAAATGTGCCAAGTGTCTTTTTCAGAGTTTTATCTTTGACTGCTTTGTCTATGGTTCTTGGTCTGTTGGGATTTTCTACTTCTTTTGGAGTCAATTCTGATAATTTATATTTTCTTAGAAAACCATCCATTGCGTATAGATTTTCAAAGTATTTGACATGGTGTAATGTACTAAAAACTTAAAATTATCTCTATAAGTTTGTCTCTTTTGTCATTCCTGATATAATGTCTTCTCCCTTGTCAAAGGGATAGGCTTCTTATTGTTTTAAATTGTTTCCCAAGAATAAACTTTTTATTGTATTATTTATGGTTAAAGGATTTTCTTTTTGTTTTCTATTTAAATTATTTCTACCTTTATTTTTATTACTTTCTATTTTGTTTAGTGACTGCTAACCAGAAGGCTGGCGGTTCAAACCCAGCCATGCCTCAGAAGGACGGTTGGGCAATTTACTTCCACAGTGATACCACGTCAGAAACCCAAGGAGGGTCACTATGAGTCAGGGCCAACTCGATGGCACGTAACAACAACAACAACAATATCTTGTTTAGATTTGTTCTTTACTTTTTATTATCTTTTACAATTGGATGTTTAGTTTATTATTTAAAATCACACTTATTTCCTAATAACCAAAATTCCTTTTTCCTTCTAATAAACAAAACTAATGCTAATTTTTTTAAAAAAAACTAAATATTATTCTTTGGTGGATTCTCTTAGATTTTAATATGCAGTATTCTTATTTTTTTCTGAGTTAAAATTTCAGTTTTGAATTATTCCTTAATTTATAGGTTATTTGGAAGAGACTCCAAAATTTCCAAATAGATACAGTTTTACTTTCTATTTGTTTGCTTTTCTTGGATGAACTTTTTCTTGATATTTTCTAGTTTTATTGTATGATTTCTACTTGTTTTGGAAATGATACTTTATTTGTGTCCTAATATATGGTCAGTGTTGAAACAATTTGTTGAAACACCTCAATGGATATTCAGTCAATTGCTGGAGCATTTTTTTCCACCAGTTCCTTCAATGAGGCTTGCATTTCTTCCTTCAATAGTTCTTGATCATATGCTACCTCCTGGAATGGCTGAATGTCAACCAATTCTTCCTGGTACAGTGACTCTATGTATTCCTTCCATCTTCTTTTGATGCTTCCTGCATTGTTCATTATTTTCCCCATGGAATTCTTCAATAGTGTGACTCAAGGCTTGAATTTTTTGTTCAGTTCTTTTAGCTTGAGAAATGTGGAGTGTGTTACTCTGTTTTGGTTTTCTCACTCCAACTCTTTGTGCATTTCATTGTAATACTTTATTTTGTCTTCTCAAGCCACCTTTGAAATATTCTTTTCAGCTCTTTTACTTCATCATTTCTTCCATTTGTTTTAACTACTTTCCATTCAACAGCAAGTTTCAGAGTCTCTTCTGACATTCATTGTAGTCTTTTCTTTCTTTCCTGTCTTTTCAGTGACCTTTTACTTTTTTCATGTATGATGTCCTCCTACAACTTGTCTGGTCTTCTGTCACTGGTGCTCAATGTATCAAATCTGTTTTTTCAGATGGTCTCTAAATTCAGGGGGAATATACTAAAGGGTTATTTTAGCTCTCATAGACTTATTTTAATTTTCTTCAGCTTCAGCTTAAACTTGCATGTGAACAATTGATCCTCTGTTTCACATTTGGCCTCTGGCCATGATCTGACTAATGATATTAAACTTCTCCATCAACTTTTTCCACAGATGTAGTCAATTTGATTATTATGTATTTCATCGGGCAAGGGTCATGTTGATGTTGTTGTTAGGTGCCATTGAGTTGGCTCTAACTCATAGTTATCCTGTGTACAACAGAATGAAACACTGCCCAGTCCTGTCCCATCTTCACAATACTTGCTATACTTGAGCCCATTGTTGCAGCCACAGTGTCAATCTATCTTGTTTAGGGTCTTCCCCTTTTCACTGACCCTCTACTTTACCAAGCATGATATCCTTCTGCAGGAACTAGTTTCTTTTGACAATATGACCAAAGTATGTAAGATAAAATCTGGCCATTCTCACTTCGAAGGGGCATTCTGGCTGCACTTCTTCCAGGACAGATTTGTTCTTTCTGCTGGCAGTCCATGGTATTTTCAGTATTCTTCACTAGCACCACAATTCAGAGTATCAACTCTTCTTCTATCTTCCTTATTCATTGTCCAGCTTTCACATGCATATGAGGCAACTGAAAATACCATGACTTGGGTTAACCACACCTTAATCTTCAAAGTGACATCTTTGCTTCTTAACACTTTAAAGGGGTCTTTGCAGCACAATTTCACAGTGCAATCCAGCATCTGATTTTTTGACTGGTGCTTCCATGCATGTTGATTGTGGATGAAATTAAATGAAATTCCTGACAACTTCAATTTTTTCTCCATTTATCATGATGTTGTTTATTGGTACAGTTGTGAGGATTTTTGTTTTCTTTATGTTGAGGTATAATACATACTGAAGACTATATAGTATGGTAGTTAAATTTGTATGTCAACTTGGCTGGACCTGGTTGAGTGGCTGGGCAGCTGGTGGTAGTTATTCCCCATGATGTGATTGGCAATCAACTCCATGGTGGGATCTACCACAGGCAGGTGAGTAGTTGCCTTTGGGATGTGGTCTGCTTCCCATATATAAGAAGAAGCCTTAGGAATAGTCTCTAGCCAATGACACGCTTGGACCCTGTATGTAGCCGAGTCATTGTTCAGCAGCCTGCCATACTCTACTGATCCTGGGACTTACAATGAACTTGAATTAATGGCCTGCCATGTAGTTTGGTAACAACAGGACAGTGCCATTTTATTTGTTGACCTTGGGCTTATTAGCCTTAGCAGCCAGTAGCTGCCTGAGTGAAGAAAAGCCTCTAGCTTCAGTGGGCCAGGAGCAAAAGGCAGAGCTTAAGCCCAAGGTTGAGGGACTTTCACACAGCCCCTAGAACCTGGCACTTGGAACTTGGACTTCTAGCCTCCCAAACTGTAAGAGAATAAACTCCTGTTTGTTCAGCCATCCCTTTTGTGGTATATTCTTGTCAGAGTGGCACTAGGTAACCAGAACATATAGTCTTTGTTCTTCACCAGGAACTGCTTCTAGTCATCTTCATGTTCAGCAGGCATAGTTGTCCTCTGCATATCACAGGATATTAATGAGTCATCCTCCAATCCTGATGCCACATTCTTCTCCATATAGTCTAGCTTCTCAGATTATTTGCTCAGCATAGAGATTGAGTAAGTGTGGTGAAAGGACACAACCCTGATGTACACCCTTCCTGATTTTAAACCATGCAGTATCCCCTTGTTCTGTTAGAACAACAACCTCCTGGTCTATTAATGTAGGCCCCTCAATAGCACAATTAAGTGTTCTGGAATTCTTATTCTTCACAATGTTATCTATAATTTATTACACTCCACACAATCAAATGTCTTTGCATACTTAATAAAACATAGTTAAACATCTTTCTGGTATTCTTTGCTTTCAGTCAAAATGTATCTGAGATCAGCAATGATACCCCTTATTCCACAACCTCTTCTGAATCCAGCTTGTATTTCTGCAAGTTCCCTGTCAAAATGCTGCAGCAAACATTTTTGAATTATCATCAGCAAAATTTTACTTGTGTGAGATTAATGATATTGTTTGATAATTTCCATATTCTGTTGGATCACCTTTCTTAGGAGTGAGCACAAATAAAGATGTCTTCCAGTCAATTGGCCAGGTAGCTACCTTTCAAATTTTTTGGTATAAACAAGCAAATACCTCCAGCTCTGCATCCGTTTGTTGAAACATCTCCAGAGGTATTTTGTCAATCACTGGAGCCTTGTTTTTCACCAGTTCTTTCAGTGCAGCTTCGACTTCTTCCTTCAGTACCATTGGTTCTTGATCATATGTTACCTCTGAAATAGTTGAACATGGACTTTTGTTGTTGTTACAGTGACTCTGCATTCCATCCATCTTCTTTTGATGCTTCCCACATCATTCAATATTTTGCTCATGTTGTTGTTGTTGTTGTTATGTGCCGTCGAGTCGGCCCCGACTCATAGCGACCCCTCCTTGGGTTTCCGAGGCAGTATCACTACGGAAGTAGGATTGCCCAACCTTCCTTCCGAGGAGTGGCTGGTGGGTTTGAACCGCCAGCCGTCTGGTTAGCAGGCAAGTGTCTTAGCCACTATGCTACCAGAGCTCCTAGAATCCTTCAATATCACAACTTGAGGCTTGAAATTTTCTTCAGTGCTTTCAGCTTGAGAAATGCTGGGTATGTTCTTCCCGTTTTATTTTCCAATCCAGGTCTTTGCACATTTCATTATATTACTTTACTTTGTCTTCTTGAGCTGCCCTTTGAAATTTTCTATTCAGCTCTTTTATTTCATCCTTTCTACCACTCTCAGTTCAAGAGCAAGTTTCAGAATCTCTTCCAACAACCATTTTGGGCTTTTCTTTCTTTCCTGTCTTTTTAATGACAGGATGTTCTTGATGCCATCCCACAACTCATCTAGTCTTCAGTCACTGGTGTTCAATGCATCAAATTTATTCATCAGATGGTCTCTAAATTCAGGGGATGTAATCAAGGTCATATTTTGGCTCTTGTGGACTTGTTGTAATTTCCTTCAGCTTCAATTTGAACTTGCATATGAACAGTGGAAGGAGCTCTGGTAGTGTAGTGTCTAAGGCACTTGACTACTAACCAGAAGGCTGGTGGTTCAGATCCACCAGCCACTCCTCAGAAGGAAGGTTGGGAAATCTACTTCCATAGTGATACTGTCTCAGAAACCCAAGGAGGGGTCACTATGTGTCGGGTCCAACTTGATGGCACATAACAACAACAACAACAACAACAATGAACAGTTGATGGTCTATTCTATAGTCAGCTCCCAGCCTTGTTTTGACTGAAGATATTGAGCTTCTCCATCACCTCTTTCCTCAATCTGATTCCTCTGATTCATGTTGACAGTCACCATTTATGTATGAAAAATAGCATTTGCAATGAATAAGTCATTGGTCTTGCAGAATTCTGCCATGCAATCTGCAGTGTCATTTCCATCACCAAGGCCAACCAACTACTGATGCTTCTTCTTTGATTCCAACTTTTGCATTCCAATCACCAATAATTATGAATGTATCTTGATTGCATGTTTGGTCAATTTCAGACTGCAGAAGTTGCTGAAACTTGTCAGTTTGTTCATTTATGGCTTTAGTGGTTGGTGTGTAAATTTGAATATCAGTAGTATTAACTGGTCTTCCTTATAGGCATATGGATATTATCCTATCACTGACAACATTGTACTTCAGTAGAGATTTGAAACTTTTTTTTTTTTTTTTTTTTTACAGTGAATGTGATGCTATTCTTTTTCAGTATTTCATTCTTGGCGTAATAGACCACATGATTTTCCAATTCAAAATGGCCAATACCAGTCCATTTCAGCTCACTAAAACTTATCAATCTTTATGTGTTCCATTTCATTTTTTACAACTTCCAACTTTCCTAGATTTATACTTCAAACATTCCATGTTCCTATGACTAATGGATATTTGTAGCTCTTTCTTCTCATGTCGAGTCATTCCACATCAGCAAAAGGAGGTCGTGAAAACTTTACTTCTTCTAAGTCATTGACACAACTCTACTTTGAGGAGAGAGCTCTTCGAAGGTCATACTTTGAGTGTCTTCCAACCTTAGAGACTTATCTTCTGGCACTATATCAGACAATGTTTCCCTCCTATCCATAAAGTTTTCAGTGGCCAATATTTTCAGAAGTGAACTACCACGCTTCCTGGTCTGTCTTAGTCTGGAAGCTCTGCTGAAACCTGTCCACCAGGGGTGACCCTGCTGGTATTTGGAATACTGGTGGCATAGCTTCCAGAATCATAGTAACATGCAAGCCACCAGAGTACGACAAACTGACAATGAGATGTTTCAACAAAAGGTTGCAACTTTGGAAGCAGTCACTTGTCAATGCTAAGAAATTTGGAAGACAGCTACATGGCCCACTGGCTGGAAGATATCCATATTTGTGCCTATAATAAATAACGGTGATCCAACAGGATGTGGAACTTATCAAATGATATCATTAACATTACATGCAATAAAATTTTGCTGAACACAATTCAAAAATGGTTGCAGCAGTATGTTGATGGGGGAATTGCTAGAAATTCAAGCCAGTTTCAGAAGTGGATGTGGAATGAGGGCTATCATTGCTGATGTCAGATGGAACTTGGTTGAAAGCAAAGAATACCAGAAAGATATTTACCTGTGTTTTATTGAGTATGCAAGGGCATTTGACTGTGTGGATCATAAGAAATTGTGTATAACAATGTGAAGAATAGGAGTTCCAGAATATTTAATTGTGCTCATGCAGCACCTGTACATAGACCAAGAGGCCATCATCCAAACAGAGCAAGGGGATACTGTGTGGTTTAAAATAAAAAAGGGTGTGCATCCGGATTATATTTTTTCACTGTACTTATTCAATCTGCATGCTGAGCAAATAATCCAAGAACCTGCACTATATTTAGAAGAACATGGTATCAGAATTGGAGGAAGACTCATCAACAACCTGGATATACAGATGACACAACCTCACTTGCTGAAAGTGAAGAAGACTTCAAGCAGTTACTGATAAAGATCAAAGACTATAGCCTTCAGTATGGATTATTCAACATTGTTGTTGTTGTTGTGTTTGCCATTGAGTCAGATTCAACTACAGCGATAGCTCCTTGGGTTTCCAAGGTGATATAACTACAGAAGTAGGTTGCCCAACCTTCCTTCTGAGGAGTGGCTGGGGGGTTTGAACCACCAGTGTTCTGGTTAGCAGTCAAATGCCTTAGGTACTAAGCTCAACATTAAGAAAACTAAAATCCTCAAAACTGGATCAATAAACAACAACACGATAAATGGAGAAAAGACTGCAGTAAGGATTTCATTTTTCTTGGATCTATAATCAATGCCATGGAAGGCTCAGTCAAGAAATCAAAAGATACATTACACTGAACAAATCTGCAAAAGATTGCTTTAAAATGTTGCTTTGAAGACTAATGTGTGCCTGACATAAGCCATGGTATTTTCAATTACTTCATGTGCATGTGAAAGTTGGACAATGAATGAAGTAGACCAAATTGGATTGTGGTGTTGGCAAGAATATTGAAGAAACCATGCACTTCCAGAAGAATGAACAATTCTGTCATGGAAGATGTACAGCCAGAATGCTCCTTAGAAGCAAGAATGGACAGACTTTGTCTCTCATACTTTGGTTGTGTTGTCAAAAGAGACAAGACCTTGAAGAAGGATATAACGCTCGGTAATATAAAAGGTCAGTAAAAAAAGGGAAGACCCTCAATGAGATGGATTAACACAGTAGCTGTGGCAACAGGCTCAAGTATAGAATGAGGATGACACAGGATTGGGCAGTGTTTCGTTCTGCTGTACATAGGGTCACTGTGAGTCAGGGCTGACTCAGTAACACCTAACATCAACAACATTTGGTCAAAGTACTAAAGATATTTGAAAAGAATGTGTATTTTCTCTTTGTTGAGTATAGAGTTACACGTGTATGAGTGTGTTAAGCTAAGTTTGTAATTATTATTCAAATCTTCTAAATTTTACTTCGTATTTATCTACTAGATCTGATAATTAGTATGAAAAATATGTTAAGGTATATTAATGTTTCTTCTTGTATATTTGGCTATCTCTTTCATTGTTAGAAGTTATTGCTTTGTATGTTTTGAAGTTATGTACTGATATATTAAAGCTGTTTGATTGTTAGAACGTCTTTGTGGATTTTTACCTTTTATCATTATCATGTATCTATATTTATTTTT
>NW_006921775.1:2915108-2929788 GCF_000298275.1 Orycteropus afer afer
GTATTTTCACGCAAATTCTTCTGCTAGTTGGGGTTTAGTCCAAATCTGCATCCTTTCCTTCAAGGCTCAGGGGTCCAAGATTATCTTCTGTGTCTGTATTTATTGGTTTCCCTTTTCTTTGTTGAAGAGGGTCTGTGCAATCCTTCTGCCTAGTCCGCCATCTTGCCCCGCCTCCTCATGTATCTATATTTAAAAAAAAAAAAAAACACTTTTAGTCTCCAAGTTCCCTTTATATGCAATAAACAATATTGCTACCTTTATTTTCTATCTGTTTGCACTGGCCTGATCAGACTTTTAAATGTAATTTTTAGATACACATATAGGGCATAGGATTGGAGTTTGCATTTCACCAAATCTTAAGTCTTTATTTATTTATTAAAGAACAGCTTTATTAAGGTATAATTGACATACTAAAAACTGCACATATTTGAAGTTCACACTTGTATACTTACCATGATTGTTTTTAATGACTGTCTTAAGGGTTTAATTTTTTTTAATGATTGTTTAACAAGTTTTTTCATCAATGTTAATACAAATGAATGAACGAACGCACTGCCTTCGAGTCGGTTCTGACTCATAGCGACCCCTCCTTGGGTTTCCAAGGTGGTATCACTATGGAAGTAGATTGCGCAACCTTCCTTCCAAGGAGTAGCTGATAGGTTTGAACCATCAGCCTTCTGGTTAGCAGTCAAGTGCCTTAGGCACTATGCTACCATAGCTCCCAGTCCACAATTGAAATCAAGGATCTTATTTTGTGTTTTCTGTACTATTAGGTGTCTTTTGTTCCTGTTTATCCTCTCATCCTTTTTCATTGCATTGATTGAGATTTTACTTTTAATTACTATTTTGGCCCCTGGTGATTTGGAAGTTTTTCTATATGTGTCTATTTTTTAGTGGCTACATATATTTTGAAGATATATTTAAGGTTATTTTTCTCTACTAATATATTAAATTTAAAGTAATAATTTTATCATCTATGTCCCAAATATATGTTTTAGTAAAACTTTTATTTAATTTCCACCAAATTCCCCACATCAAATGAAGACCCATTACATTTTTTTTTAAATTTCTCTATTCCCTCATCCTTTCCCCCAAATTCCTAGCTTTTGTTGGAATCCTTTAGAATATTGATTAATAGTTTTTAAAATTTTCACAGAATTTCCTGTCTGTTTCAAAGTATTTCTTAATCTCTTGTATTGGAGTTGACAATCCTTTGTTGTGGTTGTTGTTATTTGCTGTTAAGTCAGTCCTGACTCATGGCGACTTGATGCACAACAGAATGAAATATTGCCCAATTCTATGCCATCCCTACAATTGTTTGTGGATTGAACTATTGTGATCCACAGGGTTTGCACTGGTGGTGAAATTCTCAACTCTCGTGTGGGACACCCAGACAATCTGTTAGAATTCACCATAACTTTTATTTGCTCAGTATTTCTCATTGCTGTCCTGATCCCTTAGTCAGTGATGCCTCTGGCACCTGATTCATGGTCCCCACACCCCACACCACTCCTATCATTATTTGGTGGCATGTAATGCAGGAACATTCTCATCTCTGAGTCCCATACTCTCCTCTGCTCCAATCTCAGATGTCATCCCAGTTATCTAGTCATGTGCTCATTCCCCACACTTATCATCAGTAACTGAGTCCCATCTGCCACTGTGATGTCACACATCCCTTTCACCATGTTCTCCCTGCTCTCTCACTCTGTTTCTCTCAGAACTCTTTAGAGAGTAGGGAAATCAGCCACTTTCCAATCTGATCTCCCTACTCTTTCCTCTCCCTTCTTCCCTTCCTTACTCAGTTTGGATTCCATGATCCAGTCCTATAGCTCTCCCATACAAATCCTGTAAACTCAGTTGTCTTTCTCTCCTTGTAGTGGGTTGAATAGTGCCTCCCCTCAAAAGATACATCAGCCCAGAAACTGTAAATGTGACCTTGTTTGGAAAAAGGGGTCTTTGCAGATGTAATTAAGTTAAAGTTCTTGAGATGACATCATCCTGGATTAGCACGGGTTCTATATCAATTAATAAGTCCTCAGAATAGAAGGGAAAGCTCACTCAGAGACACACAAAGTAGATGATGTGAAGATGAAAGTAGAGATTGGAATGATGTGTTTACAAACCAAGAAATGCCAAAGATTGCCAGCAGCCGCCAGTAGGTAGGAAAGAGGCGTGGAACAAATTCTGCCTTTGAATTTCCAAAAGGACTCAATCCTACCAACACCTTGATTTCTGACTTCTAGGCTCCAGAATTGTGAGAGAATAAATTTCTCTTGTGTTAAGCCACTTGGTTATGGTAATTCATTAAAGCAGTCCTAGGAAACTAATTCCTGTTTAAATGCTTTACTAGAAAACCCAGAACTATTTAAAACCAACTAAATAGCCAATGTGCTTAGCTGCTAATCAAAAGGTTAGGCATTTGTGTCCACTCAGAGGTGCCTTGGAAGAAAGACCTGGTGAGCCACTTCTGAAAAATCAGCCACTCAAAATCTAATGGCACATAGTTTTCTCTGCCCACATGGGATCACCTGGAATTGGAACTGACCCCACAGCAACTAATTTGTTGTTGTTGGTGGTGGTTTTTATCTGCTTATTCCTCATTTACCCCTTTCAAGACCAAATTATTTTCTGCTTTGAATCCTGTTGAAGCCATGTTTTCAGTAATGGAAGGCATTTTGAATTAAATGTCAAAAAATTCTTTGAAGTAATATGGATTTTGATACAATTAGTGGCATACATATATACTGAGGGGTCTCTAGTGCTGGAGTTGGTAGGATGGCCCATTTCTTCAGATTCACATGGTTATACAGACCACCATCAGATGACAGCACACAATAAAAGTGGGATACCAGCTTCCCACTAACCCCAGAGCTAGAAAATGTAAGCAGGCACTATATATCTCATGGGTCATGAAAGGCTTAAACCCAGGCAGCTTAACATTGCTGGGGAAAATCCTACCACTGTGCAGACTGAACTCAGTTGACCACTTCTCTCAAATAGGCACTCAACTCTCCCAAACAATGCTGTTGCTCTTCTCCAAGAAATTCACTTCTCCACTTGTACAGATGATGATTTCACTCCATCTAATTTCTCCCTAACTGCAGCAGTATATTGACAGGGAACTTCCAGAAATTCAAGCTGGATTCAGAAGAGGGCATGGAACAAGGGATATCATTGCTGATGTCAGATGGATCTTGCCTGAAAGCAAAGAATACCAGAAAGATATTTACCTGTGTTTTGTTGGCTATGCAAAGGCATTTGGCTAATTCCAGAACACTTAATTATGCTCATCAGGAACCTGTACATAAGTCATGAGGCTGATGTTCAAACAGATCAAAGGATATTGCATGGTTTAACAGGAAGGGTGTGCATTAGGGTTGTATCCTTTCACCATACTTATTCCATCTGTGTGCTGAGCAAATAATCCAAGAAGCTGGACTATATGAAGAAGAACATGGCATTAGGATTAGAGGAAGATTAATTAACCTTTGATATACAGATGACACAACCTTGCTTGCTGAAAGTGAAGAGGACTTAAAACACTCACTGGTAAGGATCAAAGACTACAGTTTCAACATGTGTTATACCTCAACATAAAGAAAATGAAAATCTTCACAGCTGGACCAATAACAACATCACAAAAAAAAAGGGAGAAAAGATGGAAGTTGTCAGGGATTTCATTCTGCTTGAATCCACAATCAGCACCCGTGCAAGCAGAAGTAAAAAAAATCAGATGCCATATTGCACTAGGCAAGTGTGCTGCAAAAGACCTCTTTAAAGTATTGAAGAGCAAAGATGCCATTCTGAAAACTAAGATGAACTTAAACCAAGCCATGGCATTTTGAATTGCTTCCTATGCATGTGAAAGCCAGACAATGAATAAGGAAGATCCAAAAGTGATGCCTTTGAATGGTGAAGAATATTGAAAATAGCATAGACTATCAGAAGAATGAACAAATCTATCCTGGAAGAGCAGCTGGAATGCTCCTTAGAAGCAAGAATGGTCAGACTTTGTGTCACCTGTTTTCATCATGTTGTTGGAAGGGACCATTCCCTGGAGAAGGATATCGTGGTTGGTAAAGTAGAAGGTCAGTGAAAAAGGGGAAGACCCTCAATGAGATGGATTGACCCAGTGTCTGCAACACTGGGCTCTGATATAGAAAAGATTGTGAGGATAGCACATGACTGGACAGTGTTTCTTTCTGTTGTACATAGGGTTGCTATGAGTTGGAGCCAACTCAACAGCACATTTCTCAACAACAACAACAACAACATTTCTCCTCAAACTTGCTCTCTTATTTTCAACTCTTGACAATTGCACATTGTAAAGATAATACATGCAACTACCCTCATCTGTCTGCTCTGCTCTGCCCTTCCCCTGGGTGCAATGGAAGAAGCACCTCCTGCTCTTCTCTAAAAGTGATCCCTCCTCTTGGATACTGGGACCAAGGCTTTGAACAGGGTCATTCTACTTTAACCCTCTGCTGAAAATTTGCATTTTCACCCCAGATATACTGAATCAGAATCTAAATTTTAACAAAATTCCCAGAGGATTGTTATAGATATCTAAGAATCCATAGGTGCTCTGGTAGCATAGTGCCTAAGGCACTTGACTGCTAACCAGAAAGCTGGTGGTTCATACCCACCAACCACTCCTCGGAAGGAAGGTTGGGCAACGTACTTCCATAGTGATACTGCCTTGGCAACCCAAGGAGGGGTTGCTATGAGTCGGGTACAACTCGACAGCAAGCAACAACAACAACAACAAGAATCTATAGATACATAAATATCACCTGGGATCTTATTAAAATGTGTATTCTAATTCAGTATATCTGGGGTGAAAGTGCAAATTCTCAGCAGGGGGTAGAACCAGAATGAACTGGTTCAAAGCCTTGTCTGGAACTATCCTCTCTCAAGAGCTTCACTCCTGCAATTAGCCCCTGTCTCTCCTACACCATCAATTTTCCCCCTATCAACTGGATAATTCCTATCCACATACCAACATACCTAATACTAATCATCTTTAAAAAAAAAAAAAAAAAAAAAAAACTCGATCCAGGGGCCTATTCAACTACAGTTCCATTTATGTTATTATGCACAGCAAAACTTGAAAAACGTGTCCATAATTAATGTCCATTTCTCATTTTAATTCCCCCTCTAATCAGGTTCTGTTCTCTGTATTTATTGTAACTTTTATTAAGGTTACCAGTTACTGGCATTTAGTCAAAAACTCTGGTGGCATAGTGGCTAAGGCATTTGGCTGCTAACCAGAAGGCTGGTGGTTCAAACCCACCAGTCACTCCTCTAAAGGCAGATCAGGCAATCTACTTCTGCAGTGATACCATCTCAGAAACCCAAGGAGGGGTGGCTATGAGTTGAACTGACTTGATGGCAGTGAGTTTGGATTTTTTGGTTTAATAGTTAACTTAGCCCTTATTTTACTTGACTTCTCAATAGCATTTGATATACTTGGCTCTTCCCTTCTCCTTGAGAAATTTTCTTCTCCAAATTCCTGGGACTCTGCACTTTCTGGGCTTTTCTCCTACTTCAGCTGGCTACTCCTACTCAGCCTACTTTGTTAGCTCCTCCTCACCAACCAGAACTCCAAATGCCGGAGAGTGCTAGGGCTCTGTGCCCAGCCTTCTCTATAACACTCTCTCTCCAAGAGATATCCCATCCAATTCCACACTGTAAAAACATATATACCTATGCTTCTCATTTTTTCTTTTAAATGTCTAGTATAGACATCTTCATTTAAAAGGAACAAACAAAAATCTGGATTTAACCAAACCCTAAA
Source organism: Orycteropus afer afer (assembly GCF_000298275.1). NCBI lineage: Eukaryota > Metazoa > Chordata > Mammalia > Tubulidentata > Orycteropodidae > Orycteropus > Orycteropus afer. The sequence goes on from NW_006921775.1 coordinate 2,920,909, forward strand.
CTTGTTCTCTGTTGCAATTTGTCCACACCTTAGCAAATTATTTCAAACCCATATATCATCCTTCATTCTTCTCTTTCTCACATATCCCATACCCATCAGTTCTACTCTAAATTTTCTCCAAACTCAATCACTTCACAGCCTCTGTGAAGAATGGGAATTCCAGAACATTTCATTGTGCTCATGAGGAGCCTCCACATCGAACAAAGAAGAGGTGTCATTCATATAGAACAAGGGGATATTGCATGATTTAAAATCAAGAAGGGAGTGCATCAGGGTTATATTCTTTCACCATAATTATTCAATCTGTTTGCTGAGCAAATAATCCAAGAAGCTGGACTATATGAAGAAGAACACAGCATCAGGACTGGAGGAAGACTCATCAACAACCTGTGATATGCAGATGACGCATTACTTGCTGAGAGTGAAGAGAACTTGGAGCAACTATTGACGAAGGTCAAAGACTATAGTCTTCAGCATGGATTACACCTCAACATAAGAAAAACAAGAATCCTCACAACTTGACCAATAAGCAACATCATGATAAATGGAGAAAAGATTGAAATTTCCAGAGATTTCATTTTACTTGGATTCACAATAACACTCATGGAAGCAGCAGTCAAGAAATCAGACATCATATTGCACTGGGCAAACCTGAAAAAGACAACATGATGAAATATGTTGAACAGCAAAGATGTCACTTTGGAGACTAAGGTGCACCTAACACAAGAGATGGTATTTTCAGTCACCTCGTATGCTTGTGAAAGCTGGACAATGAGTAAGGAAGACTGATGAAGAATTGATGCCTTTGAATTGTGGTGTTGGCAAAGAATACTGAAGATGTTATGGACTGCCAAAAGAATGAACAAATCTATCTTGGAACAAGTGCAGCAGAAATGGTCCTTAGAAGTGAGAATGGCCAGACTTCGTCTTACCTACTTTGATCATGTTATTAGAAGGGACCAATCCCTGGAGATGGTAAAGAGAGGAAACAAGAAGGAGAAAACAAGAAGGTCCTCAATGAGATGGATTGACAGTGACTGCAATGATGGGCTCAAGTGTAGCAGGAATTATGAGGATGACCCAGGACTTGATTGTGTTTATTTCTGTTGTACATAGGATCACTATGAGTTGGAATCGACTCTACAGCACCTAACAGCAGTAACAACAGCAACATAGCCTCTGAATTTCTAAAGGTCTAGTGCAAGCCATAATCATCTCTCTGTAAGATCATGCCATGATGGATTAAGTGTTCTGCCCCTAGATCCTAAAGTATAAATCTGTTCGTGTCACTCCCTCCCTGAACTTCCCCTCCTCCCCACAAGCACCCAACACTTTCCTTTGCACATGGAGTAAAATACAAGTTGTATGAGTCCATACCTCCCTGCCTACCTGTAACAGTCAGAGGAGCTAATTGTTATGACAAATATACCCAATAATCACAATGGCTTAAAGGGTGGAAATGTTTATTTCCTTCTTTTATAATAGCACTGAGGTAGATGAACATGTTAGTGAAATTGTTCTCCTACACAAATCATTCAGTGACCCAGGCTAACTGTCATCTTCAATGTCAACTTTCTTTCAAGATCATCTTGAGGGTTGTCTCCATTCTAAGCAGTGGAAAGGAGGGATCGAGCATGGAGGGCTCTATATAGGTAGTTTTCATGGGGTAGAGCTGAATATCACTTCTGCTAACATTACACTGCCTGAAACAAAGTTTCATCATCCTCACTTCTAAGGAGCATGGTGCAGGACTGGGCAGTGTTTTTTTCTGTTGTATATAGAGTTGCTATGAGTCAGAACTGACTCGACAGGATTTAACAACAAAACATTGCACTGGCTGGGTGTCTCATGCTCACATTTTCTTTGAATACCCCATTCTATATTGAGATTTTGGTTCTGAAGTTTTGTTAATTAAAATATTGGGGTCACCATGAGTCAGAATCAACTCAATAGCAAAAATAACTTAATTAGAAACTATACTTGGGTGGCATACTTTATGAGTTTCCTTATGATGAAAAATATCTTTCTCTTCCTGTTTGAATATTTTATTGGATAGTGTAAGAGTCTTGGATCATAATACTTTTCTCTCAGACAACTGAGTATCTATTATCCCACTGTCTTCTAGTTTCCAGGGATGCAGGTGTGAAATCGTTGCTAGTCTGATTCTCCTTGCCTTGAAATTAACCTGTTCTCTGTGTTTAGAATCTATAAGTAAATCTCTTTATTCTCAGAGTTCAGACATTTTACCAGGTGTATATCTTGTTCTTTATTCCTGCTTTTTAAGTTTGAAAATATATGTCATGATTTAACTCAGAGGTTTTTCATTCTTCTATGTACTTGTTACTTCTGCGTTTGTCATTTTACCTCCTGAAGCTACTGCATTTTGCATACTTAGATCTCCTGGATCAGTCCTCCATGTCTCTTAATTCTTTTCACTTTTTTTTCTTTTGTTTTGTCTTGTGTTTTTTGCTCTTATGTGGTAAGTAGTTCTTTTACTTGGTGTTTCAGATTACCAGCCACTCCTCAGAAGGAAGGTTGGGCAATCCTACTTCCGTAGTGATACTGCCTCGGAAATCCAAGGAGGGGTCGCTATAAGTTGGGGCCGACTCAACGGCAAATAACAACAACAACAATTCAGTTTTTAGTTGAATCAATTCTGTTTTTACAATCTGCAACTGAATTTTCAATACAGAAATCATGTTTTTTTTTCCTCCAGTTTATCTAAGCTCCGTTTTTCTTCTCTAATTGCACAACTGTAAGCCTTTTCTTGAGTCCGTGGGTGGTGCAAATGATTAAAGCACTTGGCTGCTAACTGAAAGGTTAGAAGTTCAAGTCCACCCAGAGACAATTTCGAAGAAAGGTCTGGCACTCTATTTCTGAAAAATCACCTACCGACAATCTTTTGGAGCACAATTTTACTGATACATGTGGGTCACCATGAGTCAGAATTCACTCGATGACAACTTTTAGTTTTTTTAAAAAGCATTTTCTGTGGATTTTATTTGAAATTTTTTTCTGTTCCTTCTACTAAGCTTCCTCGTTAAGAAGATGTCTGTCAGCTAAGGGGGCAGGAGTGCATGGGGAGATGGACATGGGAAGAGGTAACTATTGGGAGGAAGTAGGAGGGGAGATGTTGCATTGCAGTAAATTGTAGTCAATGTCATGAGACAAAGTATATGTGAACTGCTGTATAGAAAATGTATTTGCTCTGTAAATTTTCATCCAAATCATAACAAAAAAAAAAAGAAGAAGAAGAAGATGTCTGTGTCCATGTTAGTAGCTAACATATGTCCACTAGCACATATTCAGGTCAGGTTGATGGGTCTCTCAAGCAGTGGTGGATTGAAGTATAGAAAAAAGAAGGAAATGAACTATTTGTGTTTTTTTTCAGTGCTAAGAGCAGTAGTGGGTGGCAGCAGTAGCTCCTTTCTGTGCCTGGAGGAGCTAGCAGCTCAGAGTTTTGCTAGTCAGATGGCTTTTTGACAGCAAAGAGTCCCTATTCTACCATCATTGTGTCCACAGAACAGAAGTTGCCTGCTGTACTCCTCACACCCACCCAGACCTCTTAGAACCTGAAGCCACAGATATGTGTTGTCAGCTCTTCAGGATTTAGCATTAAATCTACCTCCTACCTACATTGTTTGCTTTGCTTTCTTGTTGGGTCACTTTTGCAGCAAGTTGAGTGATAGGGGACACCAGAAATATGGGCTGAGGCATTCACTTTCTCAGAATTTCTTCTTGACCTTGACTGATAAATCACTAGTCCATGAGTACTTGTCACCACTCCATTCCCAAGGATAGGAGCTAACTTGTACGTCAAGTACTGATCAAGAACAAGGACCCCAAAGGACTATAGTCTCCCCCAGGGAGGTGAAGTGAGATTAAGGAAAGAAAAGGAAGGGGAGAAAGATGGGCAACACAATTTTCTACCTCCTTAGAACACTGTGGTCAGACAAGTCTGAGGCTGCCTCCTATTCAGTGGGTGTTAATCTAGTAGGAACCAGAGAGAAATGGGGGAATGAATAGAACAATTGGGTGGGTCTATGGTATAGGCATCAAACCAGAGGGGCAGAAGTAGTGTTAGAAAATTCTCCTTCTCTAGCTCATTTCCCAGGCAGGAGAATAGTTAGGGGAGAGCAGCATCTTTTTCTAAAGTGTATTTTTTTTCTGGAGTGATCATTCTGCCCCTCACCTTGGAGGACCTAGCAGACACATGTGGGAAGGACACTGACCAGAGATTTGCGATCCATATCTTGGGTGTCTCTCTCTCTCTCACTTCAAGACACATAACTAACTCAGGTTTCTTGTTGCTGGATAAAATTGAGAATGGAAAGCAAATTAGAGTTCATCTTGGAAGAATAAATAGATTCTTCTTTAGTATTTATATGTGTTCAAGACTTAAGGTAATCACAAAAGTTTATCAGAGAAGAGGGTCAATGGTTCTTTCCAAATCACACTCATAAAAATCTAAAGGCAAAGAACCACATTTATAATGGAAGTCAAAGCAAACACATAGATGATCTCCAAGACCTATCAGTCAGTTCCTGCTCATTTCATTGTTCTAAAATAAATCATATGTTTAGCTCCATGTTTCCTATGTGTCTGTTTCTATGCCATGTACTGAGTATAGTGAGATGTGTAAGACATGATTCTGATTCTCCACAACCTCCCATATTGGGAAGGAATATGGATTGGGGGAAGAAAAGAAAGTAAGTGAAATGAGTAAGGGAAACATAGGGGCTGTGGGAACCCAGAGAAGAGGAAGAACACCAAATCTAGCCTAGGGGCAGGAGATCAGGAAGGTTTTCCTGTGGAGAAGCTCTTATCCCCCTGGGAAGTGAATTGTCCACACTTGTGGAGAAAGAACCTGTGATTTTATCTGTATGTCAGAAAATAAGATGCTGAAGAGACTATGCCCAGTGTTTGAATCCTGATGGACTAGGGTTAAGGCAATGTACTCCTAGGTGACCAGGAGCAGTGGGCCAGAAGACAAATGATAGAGCAAGTGATAAAGTCAAGTGCTAGCAGGTCTAGAGAGCAGGAGCAGAACAGGAGTGAGAGGTAGAGCCAATGTTTCAGGATTGGGGGTTTGTAAGGGGGTTTGTAAGGTTGAGGCAGAGGTGGGAGCAACTGCAATGACAACTAGTGTGAAACTGAGAAGCCATGCTCTCTATGTATGCAGTAGACTGGCTAGGAAAATGACTGGGTTTGGGCAAACAGGGAAGAGTGGACTGAGTGGTAGTCCCATTAAAAACTCAAAGGGAAAGGGAGGAGTCATCCCCAGTAAACAAAGGTTTTCCAAACATCAATTTTTATAAAATTCCTTAAACTTAAAAATACTTCCTTGGAAGACCTTACATATCCTTGGCTTTACAATAAGAATTTCCAAATTCCAGGAAATATTCCAAACTTTGACACTTTTTCCAATGTCCTGAGGGGTACTAGTCAACAGGTAAGAGTCACTGAGTATAGGTCTCCTTTTCCTTTTGTTCTGAGATATAATTGGCATACAATAAACTGTAAATATTTAATGTGTAAAATTTGATTATTTTTACCATATGGATACAACCTGAAATCACCTCAAACAGCCTCAAAGTTTCATTATAACCATTTGTAATCCCTTCCTCCTGCTCCACCCATCTCCAGGCAACCACTGATCTATTCCTTATTAGTTTACATTTCTTAGAATTTTATATAAATGGAATTGTACAATATGCATTCCCTTTCATCTTGCTTGTTTAACTCAGCAAAACTGTTTCAAGATTCATCCATCCATGTTATTGCACTTATCAATTCTATTTTATTTATTTATTTACCATTTTGTTTTATTACTTGGCAGCATTATGTTGTATAAATATGCTACGATGTGTTATCCATTCATCTGTTATGGACATTTGGGCTGTTTCTACTTTAGGGTTATTATAAATAAAACTGCTATGACCATTAATGTACAAATCTTTTATGAACACATGCTTCTTTTTCTCCTAGATAAATACTTGTGAGTGTAATGGCTCAAATGGTAAATGTAAGTGTAATTTTTAAAGAAACTGCCAACTGTTTTCCAAAGTACTACCATTTTACATTCCCACCAGCAATGTATGAAAGTTCTGGCTCCTTGACAGCACTTACTATGGTCAGGCTTTCTCATTTTAGCCATTCTGATAAGTGTGTAGCATTTTTAACGTACATTTCCCTAATAACAAATTATGTTGGGTACTTTTTCATGCATTTCTTAGTTACATATATATATTTCATTTGGTGAAGTGTCTGTTCAAATCTTTTCCTTATTTTTATTATTGGGTTTATTTTCTTAATGAGTTTTGAGAATTATTTTCATGTTATAGATATAAGCTCTTATCAGATTAATTATTTTTTTCTACTATTTTATCCCAAGTGTTGGCTTGGTGTTTCATTCTCTTAACAATGTCATTTGATCATCAGAAGCATTTAATCTTGATGAAGTCCAATTTATCAACTTTTCCCGTTTTATACACTGTGATTTTTTGTGTCATGTCAGAGAAATATTTGACCAATCCAAGCCATATGTGTCATTTGCAGAAGTTTTTGGTGTTCTAGCCCTGTTCAAATATTGGAAATCAAATGTATTATTCAAGGGAAATCCTAGTCTCTGATTTACTCTTATTTCCTCTGAAACAATTGCATTCTCCTGAGACTTGCCTCACAGTCTATACCAGCCTATGAAGCTGTCACCTAGAGTTATTACCTCCCAGAGGCTCTGTTCTATTCCAGGTTATCAAGGGAAAATATTCTCTCATGAGAGCTAGAATGGAGGCCTTCATGGCCACTGCTCCTGCCTTCCTCTGCTACCCTGTCTGGCCTACCCCCATGCTCTGATCATTAGGAAATGTGTCACATAGCAGTGGGTGATTCAAGGTCTGGTTGCTGTGCCTTTGATTTTCCAAGTAAGTGCTTTCTTTAGATCCTGGGGACAGGAAGAGGCAAACTGTGCTTCCAGCAATACTAAGGCCCCTGTACAAAAGTGTTCACAGAAAGGGAAAAGGGAACCACTATTACTAAGCACCTACTGTGTGCTTTAGTCCATGGAATACTTGCTATGACTTGTGCTGTCCCTACTTCACAGGTAAGCACAGAGGCTCAAAGACATGACATAATCTGTCCAATTTACCTTGAAATTAAGTGGCAGAGCAGGGACTTGAATTTGTGTCACATTAACAATAAAGCTTCCTTTTGGACCCACCAAGCTGCCTCCAGGGAAGACTAGCTGGTTTGTACTTGATTCACTCAGACAAAAGAGTATTTATTTAAAACGACCCTCAGGGGCAGGCCTTTGGTTCTTATATTGTAGGCTTAGTTTCTGACAGGTCTTGAGGGGCAGAGTGGAGAGGATCACTCACTGCTATCTTCCTTTAGAGAAGCAGAGAATATTGGGAAGAGCCACTGCTTAGAGCAATGGCTGATGTGAGCTATGCCTTGCAGTGAAAGTGAGGTGCAGACATACAGGGAGGGCCCAGGCCAAGCTGCTTCTGGCTGCCTGACAGCTTGGAAATACCCAAAATATTGCTATTGGACTGTGAGCAACTATTATGAACCCTGATCTGGACAGGGGTTGAATTCAGAGAGAGAAGTTAAAAAACAAAACAAACAAACAAAACCCTCCTGTTCAAGGTGAGACTGTAAATGAAAATTCCAAAGCCTAAGAGAAAATCTAATGCTTAGAAGGAATGACAATTGTGAACTGAAGTCCTTCCAGATGAAATAAAAATAACAGACAATGTGAAAATTACTTTTAAGAAGATATGTTTGGGATCCTCAAAGAAGTAAACAAGGAAATGACATCCATGGAAAAATCAGAATTTATAAAATAAGAATATGCAAAGTTGAAACAGGACCAGTGGATATGAAAAAGAGCAATTTAAAATCCTGAAAATATAAATAGGATATTAAAATGAAAATATTAATGCATCTCATGGCTTCCAGCCAAACAATAAAAAAACAGAAATCAAACTCACTGTCGAGTCAATTCTGACTCATAACGACCCCTCCTTGGGTTTGCTAGCTGCTACCTCTACAGAAGGAAATTGCCCAGTCTTAGGTGTCTAAGACCTTATACAAGGTGAATGAAACCTAGTAAAGTCAAAACTCAACTATTTCCCCCACCCTGGTTAGGACAGATGGTTTAGAACAGATAGGACCTCGGTTGGAAATAAATAAGTAAACTTAATTACTCTCAACTATTTCCCCACTTTGGTTAAGACAAATAAGACCCCACTTGGAGACAGATGAGTAAACACAATAAGCTCAGTTCCTTAAGAATTGAATGGAACAAAAAATTTTTTTCCTACTATGCCCCTAGGAACAGATGATAAATGCAGTAATGTATCTTAGAAAACAACTTGAAAATTAACTTTGACCTGCAGACATGCACAGTGGGACAGAGAGGAACAAAGTTGCTGGGAACTGACACTCTCCTCTCTGCCTAAGCCCCATCAGCTGATGACAGGAAGCTGGTATTATTCATCTGGTATGCAAGCGCATTGCTTTAAAAATCTACTGTCCCTTTAAACTGAGGCAAAGGAAATTTCAGCCAATTGTCAGCTATCTCATGCCAAAATTCCTGAAATTTTTATGAATGTGTATAACCTCTCTCCTGAAACTTACAAAAACTGTTATTTTATTTAGATTTGGGGAGTCAGATTTGGGTACAGCCCCTGTCTCCTTGCATTGCCGCTTTACAATAAATAATTTTCTCTCCTCTTAATCACTCGGTAAGGGAGCTCTGGTAGTGTAGTGCCCACGGCACTTGACTGCTAACCAGAAGGCTAGTGGTTCAAACCCACCAGCCACTCCTCGGAAGGAAGATGGGGCAATCTACTTCCGTAGTGATACTGCCTTGGAAAC
>NW_006921775.1:2932608-2934791 GCF_000298275.1 Orycteropus afer afer
TTTGTTTCCAACTTTTGCATTCCAGTCAACAGTGATAATTAACACGTCCTGATTGCATGTTCAGTCAATTTCAGACTGTAGAAACTGATAAAAGTCTTCAATTTCTTCATCTTTGGCTTTGGTAGTTGGTGCATAAATTTGAATAATAGTTGTATTAACGGGTCTTCCTTGTAGGCGTATGGGTATTATCCTATCACTGACAGCATTGTACTTCAGGACAGATCTTGAAACTTCCTTTGTGATGATGAATGTCATGCCATTCCTCTTCAAACTGTCATTCCTGGCATAGTAGGTCATATGGTTGTCTGATTCAAAATGGCCAACCCAGTCCATTTCAGCTCACTAATGTTTGGATTACATCATGGTTTCTTAGATATGACACAGAAAGCACAAGAGAAAATTGATAAATTGGAAGTTATGAAAATTTCAAACATTTGTGCTTCAAAGGACACCAAGAAAATGAAAGACAATGCACCAAAGGGAGTAAAGTTTTGCAAGTATATGTCTAGAATATATGTATGAACTCTGGTGGTGAAATGGTTAAGGCATTCATCTGCTATCCATATCAGTGGTTCGAAACCAACAGCTGCTCTGTGGAGAATGATGAGGCAGTTTGCTTCCATAAACATTTACAACCTTAGAAACCCTGTGAGTCAGTTCTACTCTATTCCATAGGGTCACTATGAGTCAAATGGCAGTGGGTTTAGATAGATAGATGGATAGATAACAGATATATGTATATATACATTCCTATAGAACAAAAATAAAAAGAAAATCCTATTTGAAAATGGGATATAAATAGATATTTCTCCACAATAAGACATACAAATGGTTAAAAGCATCTACAAAGATGTATAATTTCATTTACTATGTAGAGGAGAAATTCATGAAGACTTTTTGAGCAAAACTAAATGATTGAATTAAACTCAGCCATTGTTCAATTAAACTAGTCTTTTACATGTCTGTTCAGGACTCTGTGTTTACTTAACTGCCTTCAACAAAGTCAATTAAGACATTTCAGAAGTCTCTGTCATTTGGTTCTTTAATTGCTATAGGCCTTGGGAACTGAAAGGAGTTCTGGTGATGCAGTAGTCAAGACATTTGGCTGCTAACCAAAAGGTCAGCAGTTCAAATCCACCAGTCACTCTGGGGCAGGAAGATGAGGCAATCCACTTCTATAAAAATTTAAAGCCTTGGAAACTCAATGGAGCAGTTCTACTCTGTCCTGTAGGGTCACTATGAGAAATAATTGACTCGATGGCGGTGAGTTTGGATTGGTTTGGGAACTGAGGGAGTGATTTCTTTTTGTGATCAACATAGGATGTGAAAGAAAATTTTGGGACAGGTGTCTTTTTGTGTAAAGTGGGCCAAAGAAATATATCTTTATGACAAGGATATAATTGAAACTGTTTTTAAAGAGTTCCAGAGCCAGCCTTATCTAAAATTTCTCAGACAAAGAGTGTTTTTTAAAAACAAGTTGTTTCTGGGAAATGAGGTCCAGAAACCAAATGATTATTTCAAATTTCTGAGACATCTCATTAAAGCTTTTTAAACATCAATCAAGAAGGTTTTTATGATTTTTTTTGAAGGATATGTGCCTGTGATTGAAAACTTCTGTAATTAGTCCCTGAAGTCAATCACTGTTAGCCTCCATATTTAATTACCCAATAGAAGCCCATTCTCCAATTCTAACCCATCTTCCTGGTAACCTCAACCAAAGACTAACCAATCAAATGACTACATTATCATTTCTTGGATCTCTGGACTCTGTCTTTATTAGAAGCACATTAGTTGGAGTTATCAGTTCTCGCTTATGTAGGCAGATGTCTCCCTATATTCAAATGTACCTTTTTTCTTTTATTGTTTTTCTTCTGAATAATTCCTCTTAATCTCATTTTAAGGACTGATAGGGTTTTTTTTTTTTTTTTTTTTTTTCCTGCTACAGCACATGAGGGAAATGCAAATCAAAACCACAATGAAATACCACTTTACCAATATTTATTCAAAAACCAAACTCACTGCTGTTGAGTCGATTCTGACTCATAGTTACCCCTTCTTAGGTTTCCAAGGTGGTATCTCTATGGAAGTAGATTGCCCAATCTTCCTTCCAAGGGAGAGCTCTGGTGGCATAGTGCCTAAGGCATATGACTGTTAACCAGAAGGCTGATGGTTCAAATCTACCA
>NW_006921775.1:2935201-2937135 GCF_000298275.1 Orycteropus afer afer
AATCCTACTTCCATAGTGATACTGCCTCGGAAACCCAAGGAGGGGTCGCTATGAGTCGGGGCCGACTCAACGGCACATAACAACAACAACAACAACATACACTACTGGTGAGAATGGAAAATGGTATAGCTACTTTGGAAAAGTCTGGTTAATTCCCTATAGTTTAAACATAGAATTATCACATGATCTAGCAATTTCACCTATACTCAAGAGAAATGAAAACATATTCCACATAAATAAATTGTACATGAATGCTCATAATAGCTTTATTCATAATAGTCCCAAAGTGGAAACAACCCAAATATTTATCAACTGATAAATAGATAAAATGTGATATGTCCATACAAAGGAATATTATTTGGCAAAAACAAACAAAAAAAGACTAAAGTACTGGTACACACTAAACATCAAGGAGCCTCAAAAATATCATGCTAAATAAAATAATCCAGTCACAAAAGACCACATATTGTATGATTCCATTTTTATAAAATGTTCAGAATAGGCAAATTCATAGAGAAAGAAAATAATTGGATTTTCCTAGCACCAGAGGCATTGAGGGGAAAAGTAGAGTGACTGCTAATGGGTATGGGATTTCTTTGAGAAGGTAATAAAAATGTTCTAAAATTAATGGTGGTGGTGTTTACACAGATCTGTGAGTATACCCAAGACCATTGAATTATATGCCTTAAATGGGTGAATTGCATATGACTCATAATAAAGCCTTTTAATTGAAAAAAAAAATAAGCACAAATAGAATAAATACTAGTCTATAACTACCAAACCAGCGGAAGAAAATAAGGGAAGAATAAAGATACTTTAGTAATGCAACAGAAAGCAAGACAGCAAGAAAGGAGAATACAATAAATAAAGAAGCAAGAACAAGAAAAATGACCTGGTAGAAAAAAGTCTAAATATATCAGAATTCATAAGTTTAAAATCACCTATCACGATACAGGGAAAAGCATTCTAAATAAAAAGAATAAATTTGGAAGCCTCACACTCCCTGATTTCAAAACGTACTATAAAGCCTTAGTAGTCACAACAGCCTGGTATTGTACAATGACAGATACATAGACCAAGGGAACAGAATTGAGAACCAAGAAATAATTCCATCACCTTTGGCCAACTGATCTTTGATAAAGTGGGGAAGAAATAGTCATTTCAACAAATGGTACTGGCAAAATTGGATATCCATTTGCAGAAAAATGAAATAGGATGTATATTTCCTGCTATGTATATATATAAACTCAAAATGGATCAAAGACCTAAATATAAAGACCATCAAAGAAAAAATAGGGACAAACATAGGGGCCATGAGAGAGTTCCAGCAAGATGGTGGACTAGGCAGAAAGACTGCATAGACCCTCTTCAACAAAGAAAAGGGAAACCAACTAACACAGACATAGAAGATAATACTGGACCCCTGAGCCTTGAAGGGAAGGATATAGAAGTGAATTAAACCCCAACTAGCAGAAGAATTTGTGTGAAAATACCAAAAAAAGGAGACAGACGGAGCTGCAGTCTGGCAGCGATCCTGAGTGATCCTGATGGCAAGGACAGCTGGGAGACTCCCAGGTGGTGGTAGGACTTAAGAATTAACCTAAAAATCACCCTGCTAGCCAGGGACTGAATGGAGGACTGTGCACAGTGGCTGGGGACCAGAGAAGGTAAAGAGAAAGGTGGGCTGAACTGTGGACTTTTGCTGGTCCAGAGGGTGCCTCCATTTTGAAGGTTTAAAAAGAGGCTTGACTATTTTGGATATTTAAAGAGACAGCACTCTAGCAGATTCCTGGGGCTTAAGAACATGTTCTGCTTTCCAGCAACACCAAGGACACTCGGGACCTGCAAGACTGACAAGTTTTTTAAGGTTATTCGATTGTAATTTGTGTCTAATTGAGTGGGAGACAACAACAGTCCCCATAAGACACAACTAC
>NW_006921775.1:2959465-2971376 GCF_000298275.1 Orycteropus afer afer
GGGAGGAAGTGGGAGGGGAGCTGTTGCATTGTGGGAAATTGTTGTCAATGTCATGAGACAACGTGTGTGTGAACTGCTTTATGGAAAGTGAATTTGCTCCATAAACTTTCACCCAAATCACAATTAAAAAAAAATAATAATAAAATAAAGTGAATTAGAGACATCACTGGGAAGTTAAAAAAAAAAGTATAAATGTATCAGAATTTGTAAGTTTAAAATTACTTATCAAAATATAGAGACAATCAGATTAATTACAAAAATTAAAAAGCAGGCTTTTTGGAGATAGTGACTGTGTAGTATTTAGTTTTGTTGTAATGATTGTCCATTGTCCACCATGATGTAAGTTTGGAGGATGTCATTAGTGCAATAATACCTTCAGGGTTCAGAATTGTAGAGCAGTATGGAAAAGAGCATAAGAAACACAAAATATGTCTGGATATGCTGGTATTTTGAGATGATGACAAAGGTATAGGCATGATCAGTTGCATTTAACTACTGGTTCTAATTGCTCCAAGTTTTTAAAATTGCTTCCTGTTGATATAGAGGCCCACATTATATTTTTATGCCTTTTTATTTTAGATATTCATATTAATATCGTTCAACAAACCGATGCCACTTTGGAGGCACTCACTTGGCTATGCCAAGAGATTTGGAAGATAGCTGGCTGGCCACCTGACAGGAAAAGATCCATATTTGTACCCATTCAAAGAAAGGTGATCCCACAGAGTGTGGAAATTATTGAACAATATCATTAATATCACATGAAAGTAAAATCTTACTGAAGATAATTCAAAAATGGCTGCAGCAGTATATTGACAGAGAACTTCTAGAAATGCAAGCTGGTTGCAGAAGAGGACATGAAACAAAGGATATCATTGTTGATGTCAGATGGTCTTGGCTGAAAGCAAAGAATACTAGAAAGGATGTTTACTTGTATTGTATTGACCATGCAAAAACATTCAATTATGTGGATCATAACAAATTATAGATAACATGAGAAGAATAGGAATTCCAGAACACTTAATTGTACTCATGAGGAACCTGTACATAGATGAGAAGGCTGTCATTCAAGGGGATACTGCATGGTTTAAAATCAAGAAGGGAGTGAGTCAGGGTTGTATCCTTTCACCATACTTACTTGATATTTATGCTGAGCAAATAATCTGAGAAGCTGGATTATATGAAGAAGAATGTGGCATCAGGATTGGAGGAAGACACATTAACACCCTGCAATACACAGATGACACAACTTTGCTTGCTGAAAGTGAGGATGATTTAAAGCACTTACTGATGAAGATTAAAGACTAAGTCTGCAGTATGGATTACATCTCAATATAAAGAAAACAAAAATCCTCACAACTGGACCAATAAACAGCATCACGATAAAAGGAGAAAAGATTGCAGTTGTCAAAGACTTCATATTACTTGGTTCTACAATCAACCCCAATGGAAGCAGCAGGCAAGACATCAGAAAACGTATTGCATTGGGCAAATCTGGTGCAAAAGACCTCTTTAAAGTGCTGAAGAGCAAAGATGTCTCCTTGAAGACTAAGGTGCACCTAACCCAAGCCATGGTATTTTCAATCGCCTCATATACATGTGAGAGGTAGACAGTGAATAAAAAAGACTGAAGAAGAGTTGATGTTTTTGAGTTGTGGTGTTGGAGAAGAATTCTGAGAGTACCATGAACCACTAAAAGAACTAACAAATCTGCCCTGGAAGAAGTGCAGCTGGAATGCTTCTTGGAAGCGAGAGTGGTCAAACTTTGTCTTTTCTGCTTTGGTCGTGTCAGAAGGAACCATTCCCTGGAGGAGATCATGCTTGATAAAGTGGAGGGTCAACTAAAAAGGGGAAGGCCCTCAACAAGATGGACTGACACAGTGGCTGCAATGATAGGCTTGGGTATAGCAAGGATCTTGAGGATGGCACAGGACCTGGCAGTGTTTGTTCTGTTGTACATAAGTCTCTATGAGTCAGAGATTACTCCACGGCACTTAACCACAACAACATATTAAAACCCTATTCTTAGACTACTTTTCAATATTTTTAAAAAATATGACTGGACAATCTACTTCCCTAGAGATACTGCCTCGTAAACCCAAAGAGGGGTTGCTGTGAGTCGCAGTCAACATGACAACAGTGAGATTTTTTTTTTTATGTCTGTGTGAGCATACCTGTGTATATGCATGTGTGAACCAGTCTGTCTTAAGTATTATAACATGTTTTTGTTTTCCTGTGTCCAAATTTGAAGAGTAACTAATACATTATTATTGGTTTCAAGCTCATGAAAATAACTGAAAAAAAATCTCAGGAATGAATAAAAAAACTAGAAAGAAATAAGCAAAATGTCTTCAATACTAAAACTTGACATGTTCTTTTTGAGCTGTTTTATTAAAGTAGGCTATTCACTTACAAATAACATATGTTTATAGACATACTTGTGAAAGAAAAAGAATAATTATGCTATCTCTATCATGGATTTATGAATTTAGTTTCCTTTTGATTCTTAAAGGTAAAAATAAGATAATTATTATTTTGTCTGTTACACATTGGTTGTGTCTTCAAAATATATGTGTTGTAAATCCAGACCCCACTTATGGATATAATTCCATTTGGGAATAAAGTTTTCTTTGTTATGTTAATGAAACCCCTCCCACAAAATCAAGCTTTTTGTTGTTCATTAAAGACATCCCTAATACAAAATCACATAGAATATTTGTAAATAAAGATGTAGGTAAGATATATCAATCAATTACAAATGGAAAAAAACTGCATAGCATTTCCAATATAAAAGAAAATAGAATTTAATGGAGAGAGTGTTAATAAGAATAAAAAGGGACACAACATATTGATCAAATATTCCACCAAGAAAATATAACAACAATGAACCAATAAGCCATGATATATTCTCATAATAGAGTAAGTCACAAGGATTATAATGAATAAGCTATATCCTGAATATATCAACATGGATGAATCTGAAAAGTACATTATTGAGTGAAAAAAGCAAGATATTTCCTGAAACATAAAGAATGGCACTTTTATGTACACTTATATAAATTTTAGAACACAGAGCAATGTACATGCATATGGGCAAAAAGCCCTTGTTTTTATAACAATTTCAATGAATCCTTGAACCCAATTATTCTCCTCCTTTAATATAGGAATTGAAGGAAGTAGATTTTTCCTCAAGGGAATCTGCATTTGTATAATTTTCTGAGTAACTTAGTTAAATCTACAGTTCAGATTCAAATTCCAGAAATCATAGAGAATGCCTCAAACATCCCTGGCCTGCTGTTCTGTTCTGGGGATATGAGGATGAATGATGCCCCTGCTCTGAAGGACCTCCCAGCTATCAGGGGTGAAAGAAAAGTAAACAGCAATATAGTGTGACAAATGGAGGGCTGGAAAAGCACAAGGTGCTAGTCAAGAGAAAGCACACTTATTTCCTATTCTTGTTTGTAGTTCAGAGAAGACTGTCTGGAGCAGATACCTCCTGCATGGACTCTTAAAGATGAAGTACAGGTGGTGGCGGAGGCTAGCATCAACTAAGGCATGTAGCTGGAACAGTTTGATGCTCCTAGGGCAGGCATTCAATGTAAGGAGCAGGTACCACAGAGGGGAACACTTGACCATAGAGGTGGGTAGGAGCAGATGAGCAAGGACCATGTAGGCATGCCAAAAAACTGGAACATGAACGTATGGGTGAAGGAAGCTCTTACATGGTTTTTAAGCAGGAATAACCATAGCCAGATTTATGTTTTAGATACCTTACTCAGGCAGTGAGCCAGGTGAAAAGGTAAGACTCAGAGATGGGAGGTAAATTGAAGAGACGGGGAGGGTCTGAAACAGTGCAGGGGAACCTTAGAAGAAGTAGGTAATGTGGTAAGATTGGTAACATCGGCTGTGAGAAGAGAAGGAAGAATCTGCAAATACAACCAGGCCATGGCTTGAGTGACTGTTGGGGCTGATCACAAGGTGAGGTGAGTAGAGATGATCATTAATTCATTTTCTGATGCTTCACAGTCCTGAAGACCACTGAGGATTCCAATCAACCCCCTTCATATCATGGCTGCACATTGTGCAGTTTATGCAGGTCAGTGACAAAACACATGGGGAGAAGTGATTTGAAAATTATAACAGCTTGTGGCTTTTTGATATTTCCTTGCAATAATTATCTTGAATTTGCATTATCTCCTTCATGACAAGGAACACTGACACAAGAATTGCAGTGCAAATTTAGGCATCACTGAATGGTATTGAAATAAGAGAACTGCTAATATGTGTTCCTGACATTTTAGCAGTATCAAATCTGATTTTGTCACATTTACAAGGTACTGTGAGCTGGGATCCAGAGGTGGTGTGTTATCATCACCTAACATAGTGTTCCATAATTATCAGCACTCTCACACTTCCTGCATAGCAGATTGGAATCGCTCAAAATAGCACAAACTTGAAAATTAGCGTTTTTCTCTTAAATAATAAGGATGCTATATTTATAGTTTTCATGGGATTTGTGTCTTAATGAAAGTAAACTAATTTCACACTCAAAGGTGAAGTAATTTTTTTTCTCCTCTCTTATTGTGTGATTCTCCCCTTTCCTAGGGTTTATTTTCTCACTGTCTCTCAAAATTTCCATAGCATGAATAATCTTCTCCATTTTCCCCACCCTGGATGGTTGTTTCTGCACTTGGCTTGCCCTTGTGGTAATTCACTATGTTGGCGAGAAGCCCATGATAGAATGGAAGATTTTACTTTTCTTTGCAGTTATTCACCGGCCTGTGACATTAGCAACACTTGTTCACATGAATTGCACAATTTTTAAACTTCAACAGAAGTCTAAATGCCTTGTCTAGATCACTGAGCTCTAAATCACATATAAACTCTTGCCCATCAACTCAGAATTCAGTGGGAGGGGAAAAGAAAGGAGGAAGAAAATTAAACAGGGATAATGGGTGGATGGAATTCTGAGTGGTCATTGGTGCAGATGGAAATATACAGAATCAACTCGTGGAGGGTTCTTTTCCATCTGAGTCCTCATTTCTGCTCTGGACCCACCTTATCCTGCCACACAGGCACGCAGTATCTTTCCCCATACATCAAAACTACCATCTCACTAGTTTGATAATGTCTTATGAAGAAAGCAAGCTTTTTGAACTAATTCATCTTTCAATATAAATGCCAGAGAGATACTAATTCCCTTGGTTTCTAGGATCCCAGTGATTCTCAGGTTATGGGAATGAATTTCAGATAGTGTGAAGAGGTAGTGAGAAATATCAAGCTCTGGGAAGAGCAAGGTAATCTGGGGCTTGGATGCCTTTCTAGAGTTACAGAAGCTTTCAGCTACACTGTCTGTGCACAAGGCCAACCTTGGGAGAATGCATAACCTGTGCTGTCAGTATCACTCATGTCATGTTTAGACTCTTGTGGTAAGCTTTGCAATGAATGATAGGTTCTTTCTGGCAAAGAAATTGTAAACTTGAGGGAAGGGATTGTAGCTAATACATTTTTGTTTTGCTAAATTGTAGTTGTGCACAATGCCTGACTGTGATGGGTGTTCAGTAAATAGCTGCCCATAATAAAAAAGGAAAGAGCAAGCCAAAGAGAAAGCCAAAGAGCTAGACAAACAGAATGCCAAATTAACCCAGAGAAACAGAGAGGATAAGGAAGTGTTCTCTTTTTAGGATGTGAATTCTAGAAAATAAAACAAACAAACTCACTGCTGTCAAATTGTCAACCTTATGAATATGAGTAATTGAAGGTTGGCGGTTCAAACCCACCAGCCACTCTTTGGAAGGAAGGCTGGGCATCTACTTCCGTAGTGATACTGTCTTTGACCCCAAGGAGGGGCCGCTACGAGTCAGGTCTGACTCAACGGCACATAACAACAACAAGAATTATGAGTGTATGAAGGAAGTATGAGTATAAGGATGTGCATGAGAAGGCTAGAGGAATGTTAAAATTGAGAACTGATAAAAAGAAGGAATGAGAGACTAAAAAGAAACACAAGGAAAAAATAAAATGTAAAACAAATTTAGAATTCTAAATTCTTAAGCATAGAAGGGATCTTAGAGGTCACTGAAATCTGTTCCCATCTCAAGTAAGATTTATATGGCTTTGAATCATAGGAGGCTTTGTCTGGTCATCTGTCATGGATTGAATTGTGTCCCCCAAAATCTGTGTCAACCTGACTGGGCCATGATTCTCAGTGATTTAGAAGTTATGTAATGATGCAATGTGGCAGCTATGTAATGATACCCCATCATGTGATAAGCCAATCAGGTATAAAAGGATTAAGACTAAGGGTGGGTTGTAACATCCTTAGTCCCATCACAGCCCTGATCCCATAGAAGGGGACCTTCCCTGAGATGTGGCCTGCAGCACCTTTTATCTTAAAGAGATGAAAGGAGAGAGAATGGAGCAGAGAGGGGAGAACTACTACCACCAAGAAAGAGGAGACAGGAGTGGAGCATGTCCTTTGGACCCAGGGTCCTTGCCCTGGGATCCTCCTGGGAACAAGAAACACACAGAAAAAGAAAGTATTCCCCTAGAACTGGTACTCTGAACCTGGACGTTTAGCCGCCTAAACTATGACAGAATGAATTTCTGTTTGTTAGAGCTATCCATTTGTGGTATTTCTTAGCACTAGAGATCTAGAACATCATCTGTATGGCATCACTAAGAACTCAGCAAGGCCATGTAGTCAAACGTGGTCTCTCTGTAGGTGGTAGACATAGTACTTTTCATTAGCAGATGAGATGGGGGCTTCACTCAAGCAATCACAAGTCTAAAGGCATTCTGTATTGAATATGGATTGTCTTTGCCAGCTGCCATCTTGTCTCTTCCCAGGAAAACTAACCCAACTAACTTCTGGTGACCCATTCCTCTGCATTTTCAGGTTAGGTGCTCTGGCATCAGTAGTCTTCTCAGATGCTTGGGTGAAGCATGAAGCTCAGGCTTGGTCAATCACAGCATTACATCCCCTACCCATGGTGAGTGACGGGATGGGAACCTAGTCCAATTAGAGGCAGTACACTTCAAAGTGTCATTAATAGAGAAAAAGAAAGATAGCTAATGTCTTTCTACTTGGTGAAGTAAAGAGATGGGCAAATCCTCTGAAAACTTAATGATGAAACTGAAAAAAATTGTCAAAAGTAACCATTTTAACATTCACACAATGGAATACTATGCAACGCTAAAGAATAATGTAGAATCTGCAGAACACCGCATAACGTGGATGAACTTGGAGGACATTATGCTGAGCGAAATAAGTCAGTCACAAAAGGACAAATATTGTATTAGTCCGTTATTGTAAAAGTTAAGGAAATGTTTATATATTGGAGGACATTTTCTTTGTTGGTTACCAGGGGTGGGAGGGGAGGGGAGGGAATGCTGTTAGATAGATAGAGATAAATATTGATTTGGGTGAAGAGAAGGGCAATGTACCAAATGTGAGTGACCAATATGGCAGCATTGAGGATGAGAAAGACAGAGAGAGTTACATGGGCAGTACAAACAACAAATATGAACCCCTTTGTAAATACAATACTGAGTTGTTAATGAAAGCAAATATGGGTATAGGGACGGATAGATGGGTGAACAAGCTAAACAATTATGTATGTCTAAATGGGGAGTGTATCCAAGATCATATACAGGGTTGGCAGAATATGGGCCTCTCGAAGAGTATGAAGGGATGGACACTGGGAGGAGGTAACTATGGGGAGGAAGTGGGAGGGGATCTGCTGCATTGTAAATTTTGGTCAATGACATGAGACAAAGTATATGTGAACTGCTGTATGAAAAGTGAATTTACTCTGTAAATCTTCACCCAAATCCTAATAAAAAAAATAAAATAAAATAAAATAAATAAATAAATAAAAGTAACCATTTTAGAGTTCTTGAAATTGACCAGAGATATACAACATATTGATAAGTATTCATTCATGTAAAAACTGCTGAACTTCAAGTAAGAACATTGGGAGTCTGTGGTACTTTTGCTTGAGTTTTCTCTTATTCTTCACTTCCTGCCCCTAAAATCTGTTGCCACAGTAACTATAAGCAGCAGTTCAGAGTAGGGCAGGGCATGAACACCAGCATCTTTGTCTTAACACAGAGAAAGTATGTGCAAATCATATCTATGGTAAGGGTTTTTTATCTAAAGTAAAGAACTCTCACACTAAATAATCAGGAGGCAAGCAACCCAATTAAGAAATGGACAAAAGATTCAAATAGGCATTTCACCAGCAGATTTATCCAAATAGCTAATAAGCACATAAAAATATGCTCAACATCCTTAGTCATTAGGGAAACGCACAATGAGATACCACAACAAATCCACTTGAAAAACTATAATCAAAATGAAAATATCAGGTACTGGCAAAGATGTGGAGAAAAAGGAATCCTCAAACATTGCTGATGGAAAAGTAGATTGACACAGCCACTTTGGAAAATAGTTGGACACCTTCTTAGAAAGTTCAACATAAAATTTCCATATAATGCTGCAATTTTACTCCTAGGTATCTATCCAAGAAAAATGAAAATTTATGTCTACACAAAGACTTGGACACTGATTTTCATAGTAGCATTATTCTTAATAGTCCATGGTTGAAATTATCCAAATGTCTATCAACCAATGAATGGTTAAATAAACTTTTCTATATCTATAAAATGGATTTTCTTCAGCCATAAAAAGCCCCAAACTACTGATGCATGCTACAACATGGATGAACCTTGGAAATCCTATGCTAAGTGAAAGAGGTAAAAAAAAAAGTATTGTGTATTGTATGATTCCATTTATATAAAATGCCTTAAGAGAAAATCTATGGAGACAGAAAGCAGATCAGTGGTTACCTGGACTGGGGTTGAAAGCAGGGATTGATTATAAATAGGTTTGAGGAAACTTTTTGAAGTGAGGGAAAGGTTCTGCAATTGGATGGTGGTAAGAGTTGCACAACTCTATAAATTCACTAAAAAATCTTTCAATTCTATACATTGTTCAGTGTTGTGGTATATAAATTTACCTCAAAGGAAAAAAAATGATTTCTAGTTTCATTTTGATCATATATGCAAATTAAAACTCCTAAGGAATAACATGTGTCATTTATAAGATTGGCAAAAATATTAGAGTTAAATAAATTATGGAGGAAAATATGCAGGGAAAGAGTGGGATTAATAATTGCTTTTTTGGTATAGAAATATAGGAATAACTATTAAAAATTAAAATATCTATATTCTCTGGCTTTACAATCCCATTTCTAGAAACTTATGCCATAGGAATAAAGGCACAGCATTTAAGTACATATTTTAGAGGGTTTTATTGCAACATTATACTTAGTGGGGAAAAACCTGGAAACAAGATAAAAATCCACCAATGTGGAATAAGTGAATAAACTGTGATACAGCCATACTGTATGCATGTTTCAGTTACAGTAAATTTGAGGAGAAAGTGAGCTGACATGGGGGATTAGATAAGAACACAATCCTTGGAAAGTCTGGAGGAGGAGGATCTAGGTTGAATTTCCAGGAATGACTCTTAGGACACCACACAGAGCTTGCCCACCAAAGTTGCTGCTCTTACTGGCACAATCAGGTGACAACAGTGGTAGATTGTATTATTGCTCTCAATTATTTGCTCCTCTTCCTTGTAGGATGATTATACTCTCCACCTCATTAACATACAGCTTGGCCATGTGACTTGTGTTGACTAATGAAATGTCATTTGGAATGATGTATGCCA
The DNA here is from genome assembly GCF_000298275.1 of Orycteropus afer afer. NCBI lineage: Eukaryota > Metazoa > Chordata > Mammalia > Tubulidentata > Orycteropodidae > Orycteropus > Orycteropus afer. Next base: position 2,969,202 of record NW_006921775.1, read on the forward strand.
GTTCCAAATAAAAAGCTTTAAGTGCTTTTGCATTATTCCAGCATCTCTATTTTCACTTTGTCATGAGAATGACAGGTCTTAGTTATGGGCTGCTCCTTCATCCTGGATCCCAGAATAAAGAAAACACAATGAGTAGATTCAAATCAAACCCATGGCTAATATGCAAAATTGGGGAGAAATTATCCTTTGACATTAGCCACTAAGATGTATATATCTATATATCTGTATACCTATCTATTGAGAGACACAGAGAACAGTATAACCTAGAAAAAGCTGATTTAATAAGGCTAGGATTCAGGAAGTTACAACCCCAATTGCTGGGTCTAAAATACACTGCATCAGTTATGTTGTAAAGCAGCAAAGTAATGGCCCTGCACCCTGACTCTTGAGACCCAGGCAGTTGGCACTGAGGTTTCTACTACAGCTCCTGAGGAGCAGCCTCCATGACAGGAGTGGAGATGAGAGAAGCAGCTTGTCTTTGTTCCCTAGTGTTACTATAACAGAAATACTACAAGTGGTTGGCTTTGAAATCAGAAATCTATTCTTTTACAGTTTAGAACACTAGAAGTCCAAGTTCAAAGTTCTGTCTTTAGGGGAAGACTTTCTCTCTGTATGTCTCTTGATCCTAGCAGGATCCCAGCATAGGCATGCACTGTGCTCCTGGCTCCTCTTTCTTGGTGGTAGTAGGTTCCTCTTCTCTGCTCCCTTCTTTCTCCTATTATCTCTTGTAAGATAAAGGTGTTGCAGGTCACACACCGGATAAACTTACATTTGATCAGGGCTGTGATGAGACTAAGGGTGTTGCAATCCACCCTTAATCTTAATCCTTTTACACCTGATCGGCTTATCACATCAGATAACATCATGAGGTATCTTTACGTAGCTGCCATATTACATCATTACAAAACTTCTAAACCACTGAGAATCATGGCACAGCCAAGTTGGCACAAATTTTGGGTGGACACAATTTAACCCATGACACAGCTAAAGCAAATTCTTTCACGTTTCAAATCTTTCTCAAATACATTTTAGGAAGAAACTAAGTCAAACAAGGAACTGTAGGTCTAGGAGAAGCGGGAAGTGTAGTCTCTAACATGTAGTAAAACACTCCAACAGGAATAGAATGCAGTTAAGTAAGACTGCTTGCAGTATCTGACACTCATATCATGAAATATCATTCAGGCTTTTAAAAAGAGTGATGGAGCTTTGTTAAGTGAACAATGGAAAAAAGGAACAAAAAGCAAGCCTACGGCTTATGTGGGACACCATCAAGAGGAATAACTTACATTGATTAGAATTTCAGAACAAGAAGAGAAAATTGAATCACAGAAAAAAAATGTCAAAGCTTTGTTGGAAGAGAACTTCACTAATATGATGAAGGATGAGAAGAGGCTCATTTAAGATGTTCAACAACCCCCAACAGGATGAAACACAAAGAAAATCACCCAGTCATAGCATAATCAAACTCTAAAACCAAAGACAAGGAAAGGCTTCTGAAAGTAGCGTAGGAAAAATGAAAAGTTATCAACAAAGGGCAATCAGTCTGAATAAGCTCTGATTTCTCAACAGAAACTGCAGTCAAGGCAATGGGATGACATATATAAAACCTTGAAAGAAAAAATTGCCATCCAATAATTATATACCCAGCAAAAGTATCCATCAAATATGATGGTGAAATTAGGAAATTTTCAGATAGAAATTAAGGGGATTTGTAAAAAACTAAGCTAGCCTTACAAGAGATGCTAATGGGAGTCCTTTGGAAGAGAAACAACAACAGGAGGCAAAAACCTGTGATTAACACACATGACAACATAGCTCAGAAACTAACCCTGATATAGAAGTATACAAATTAAAATAGAAGACTGAAAACAGGAAACCAGAGATATAAATTTGTAAATGAGGACAACTACAAACCAAAAGGAAGGAATAAATAGTGTAGTTACTCAACTTCCATATGGAGAGGAAGTCAAGATGATTCCAAGATATAATGGGCTCTTTAAACTTGGGAAGAAAGTAATAAGTCATAGGGTGCAAAAACGACAAGGAGGCCACATGTTCTGACCTCCTCTAATCCCACGAGAGGAAGACAGGATTACCAGCAGTAACCCAAGGCCTATTCCTGCTAGGCCAGACATGCTGCCTCCCTCCAGCCTTTCACCAACCGTTCCTCCCAAA
>NW_006921775.1:2972318-2976442 GCF_000298275.1 Orycteropus afer afer
TAATTCAAACTTCTTGATAATTATACTGAATGTAAATGGATTAAGTGCACCAATCAAGAGGCAGAGAGTTGAAGAATGGATAAGAAAACAACCCATCAACAAGCTTTCTATAAGAAACACACCTTAAATACAAAGACAAAAATAGACTAAAAATCAAAGGTTGGGGGAAAAATAAATCAAGCAAATGGCAATCAAAAAAGAGCAGGACTGGTGATAATAATTTCTGATAAAGTAGACTTTAAGAAAAAAAAGAAAAAACACCATAGGAGACAAGGAAGGATATTATATAATGATTAAAGGATCAACTGAGGAAGAAGACATAATCATAAGAAATATTTTTTAAAAGGAAAGTAGACAAGTACACAATAACGGTTGTTGTTGTTGTTGTTATGTGCCATCGAGTCTACCCCGACTCATAGCGACCCCTCCTTGGGTTTCCAAGGCAGTATCACTACGGAAGTAGGATTGCCCAACCTTCCTTCCGAGGAGTAGCTGGTGGGTTTGAACCACCAGCTGTCTGGTTAGCAGGCAAGTGTCTTAGCCACTATGCTACCAGAGCTCCCACACACAATAACGGTAGGAGACTTTAATACTCCACTGTCAATAAAGAATAGCACAATTAGAAACTCAACAAAAACACAGAAGAACTAAACAATACAATCAACCAAATTGACCTTATAGATATATACAGAACAATTCACTCAACAACAGCACAGTATACATTCTTTTCCAGTGCATGTGGAACAGTCTCCAGAATCGACCATATGTTAGGCGGAAAAAAAAAAAAAAAAATCACTGACATAGAGTCAATTCTGACTCATAGCGACCCCCTTTGGGTTTCCAAGGTGGTAAATCTTCACAGAAGTAGATTGCCCAGTCTTCCTTCTGCGAAGTGGCTGGTAGGTTTGAACTACCAACCTTCTGGTTAGCAGTCAAATGCCTTAGGCACTACACCACCAGAGCTCCTTTAAGCCACAAAGCAATCCTCAATAAATTAAAAAACATTGAAACATCTTCTCAGATCACAAAGGTATAAAATTAGAAATCAACAATAGAAGACCAAGGAAAAAGAATCAAATACATGGAAACTGAATTATACCCTGCTGAAAAACTACTGGGTAACAGACAAAATAAAAAAATTCCTTGAATCAAATGACAATGAAAACACAAAATACAAAAATCTTTAGGACACAGAGAAAGCAGTATTCAGAGGGCAATGTATGCCAATAAATGCACACATCAAAAAAGAAGAAAGAGCCAAAATTAATACCTTAACATCCCCCACAATTAGAAAAATAGCAGAGAAAAAAAAAAAAAAAAGACTACCAGTCACCAGAAGAAAAATAATAAAGATTTGAGAAGAAACAAATGAAACAGAAAAGCAATAGAAAGAATCAACATGACTAGAAGTTGGTTCTTTGAAAATATCAATAAAATTGACAAGTTCCTGACAAATATAACAAAGAAAAAGAAGAAAAAAATACAAATAACATGAATAAGAAATGAAATGGATGACATCACAACAGATTCAGCCAAAGGAAAAAGGACAATATCAGATATTATGAAGAACTGTACTCCAACAAATTGGAAAACCTAGAAGGAATGGACAGATTTCTAGAAACACACTACCTACATAAACTAACAGACTGAGGTAGAAAATTTGAACAGACCCATAGCAAAAGAACATGTTGAACAGATTATTAAAAAAAGTTACCAACAACAAAAAACAAGTCCTGGCCCAGGTGGTGTCACTGGCAAATCCTACCAAACATTCAGAAAAGAACTGACATCAGTTCTACTCAAAATATTCTAGAATACAGAAAAGGAGGGAATACTCCCAAATTCATTTTATGAAGTGAACATAACCCAGATACAGGCACTAAAAAAGAAAATTATATACCAATATCCCTCATGAACATAGATACAAAAATTCTCAACAAAATCCTAGCCTAAAGATTCCAACAACATATCAAAAAGTAGTAATACATCATGACCAAGTGGGATTCATACAAGGTTTGCAAGGATGGTTGAACATTAGAATGCAAATCATCACATAAAACAAAAGAAAAGAACCACATGATCACATCAATTGACACAGAGAAGGCATTCAACAAAATCCAATACCCATGGTGACAAACACGCTGAACAAAATAGGAATAGAAGGGAAATTCCTCAACACAGTTATGGGCATATGTACAAAACTAATGTCCAAGATTATTCTCAATTGAGAGAGATTGAGAGCATTCCCCTTAGGAATGGGTGCCAGACAAGGATGACTTTTAATACCACTCTTACTCAATATTGTATTGGAAGTCCTTGCCAGAGCAATACAACAAGAAAGGGAAATAAAAGGCATCTAAATTGGCAAAGAAGAACCAAAATGATCTCTCTTTGCAGATGATACGATTTTACATGCAGAAAATCCCAAAAAGTCAATAAGATAATTACTGGAACTAATTGAAAATTTCAGTCAAGCGTCAGGGTACAAGATCAACATACAAAAATCAGTCATATTTCCTTACATTAATGAAGAGAACTCCAAAAAGGCAATCAGGAAACCAACACCATTTATAATAACAACCCAAAAAATGAAGTGCATAGGAATAAATCTAACCACAGACACAAAAAAACTTAAGCAAAGAAAATTATAAAACACTATTACAAGAAACCAAAAAAGACCTAAATAAATGGAAGACTATACTATGCTCATAAATAGGAAGACTTAACATTGTGAAAATATCAATACTACCCAAAGCGGTTTACAGATAAAAAGCAATTCCAATCCAGATTCCATCATCTTTCTTTAAACAGGTGGAAAAACTAACCACCAACTTTATACAGAGAGGAAAGAGACCCCCTGGCAAGTAAGGCACTACTAAAGAACAACAAAGTAGGAAGCCTCACATTTCCAATTTCAAAACCTACTACACAATGCCTAATACTGGTACAACAGCAGACACACAGGGCAATGGAACAGAATTAAGAATCCAGAACAAAATCCATTCATCTACGGACAGCTGATCTTTGCCAAAGGCCAAAACTCATTAAGTGGGGAAGATATAATCTCTTCAATAAATGGTGCTGGAAAAACTGGATATCCATTTGCAGAAAAAATGAAATAGATCCCATATCTCACACCATACATAAAAGTGAACTCAAGTTGCAACAAACACCTGAACATAAAACTTAAAACTAGAAGGACCACCAAAGAAAAAATAAGGACAAACTTAGGGGTCCTAATTCAGAGCATAAATACACTATCACATATAACTAAAAATGCTCAAAGAGCAGAAGACAAAATAGATGACTGGGACCTCCTAAAAATCAGATACTTTTGTGCATCAAAAGATTTTACTAAAAGAGTAAAAAGAGAATCCACAGACTGGGAAAAACATATATAGTAATGACATGTAGGATAAGGGGGTAATTTCCAAATTTATAGAAAAATTCAACAACAACAAAAAAACCTAATAATCCAATTTAAAAATGGGCACTTTAAAAACACACACTTTCAAAGAAGACATTCAGACAGCTGACGGACTGATGAAGAAATGCTTATGATCATTAGCCATTGCTGCTGCTGTTAGGTGTCATCGAGTCAGCTCTGACTTGTAGCGACCCCTTGTATAACAGAATTTACATGGTCTTCTGCCATCCTCACAATCTTTATTATTCTTTAGCACATCATTGTAGCCACTGTGTCAATCCATCTCCTGGAGGGTCTTCCCCTTTTTCTCTGACCCTCTGCTTAACTAGCATATTCTTCTCCAGGGACTGGTCCCTTCTGATAACCTGACTTAAGTATGAGAGCAAAGTCTGGCCATTCTTGCTTCTAAGAAGCATTCCAGCTGTTCTTCCTCCAAGACAGATTTGTTCATTCTTCTAGAAGTCCATAGTAAATTCAATACTCTTTGCCAACACCATAGTTCAAATGCTTCAATTCTTCTTTGATCTTCCTTATTCAGTCCAGTTTTCACCTGTGTATGAGGTGATTGAAAATACCATGGCTTGGGTGGGGTGCACCTTAGTCTTCAAAGTGACATCTTTGCACTTTAACATTTTTTTTTTTTTTTTAATAGATTGTTTTACATTCAACATAATGCGTACATTTAGTTTCATTTCCC
>NW_006921775.1:2976542-2980534 GCF_000298275.1 Orycteropus afer afer
TAAGAGATTGTTTTACATTCAACATAATGCGTACATTTAGTTTCATTTCCCATTCACCATGTCCAACCCTAACCCAGTCTCCTCCCCTCCATGTGCTTTAACACTTTAAAGAGGTCTTTTGCAGCAGATTTTCCTAATGCAATATGTTCTCTAATTTCTTGACTGTTGCTTCCATGTGCTTTGATTGTGGATGGAAGTAAAATGAAATCCCTGACAACTTGAATCTTTTCTCTTTTTATCGGGATGTTGCTTACTGGTCCAGTTGTGAGGACTTTTTCTTTATGTTGAGGTGTAATCTAATCAGAGAGATGCAAATCATAGCAACAATGAAATATCATCTCGTTTCAGCACTAATAGCAAATTTAAAAAAAAAAACAGAAAACAACAAATGCTGGCAAAGTGTGAAGAGACTGGAACTCTCATATATAGTGGTGGGACAGTAAAATGGTGCAACAATTGGAAAATGGTATGACACTTCCTTACAAAGCTGGAAATAAAAATACCATATGATCCAGTAATCCCACTACTAGGTATATATCTTAGAGGAATAAGCGCAATGACACAAACAGATATCTGCACACCCGTGTTAATTGCTGCATTATATACAATAGCAAAAAGATGCAAACAACCTAAATACCATCAATAGAGGAATGGGTCAACAAATTATGGTACATATACACAATGTAATACTATGCAATGTTAAAGAACAATGATGAATCTTGCAAAACATCTCACAGCATGGATGAACTTAGAAACCATTATGCTGAGTGCTATTAGTGAATCACAAAAGGGCAAATACTGTATGAAAGCATGATTATAAAAAGTCAACAAAAGGTTTTCACAAAAAAAAATATTCTTTGATGGTTACTAGGGGTGGGTGGGGATGGGAGGGTAAATCAATAACTAGTGTATAGATATATATTAACTTCAGTGAAGGGAAAGTTTAAAAAAATACATTTTTTATAAAAAGAATTATGTGCATTAACAAAGTTGTTGCTTTTCTGCCCTGAACCCAATCTTGACTTAATAAACTCACCTACCAAACTCACTGCCATTGAGTTGGATCCAACTCATAGTGACCCCCCTTGGGTTTCCAAGGCAGTATCTCTATGGAAGTAGATTGCCCAATCTTCCTTCCAAGGAGTAGCTGGTGGATTTGAGGTGCCAGCCTTCTAGTAAGCAGACAAATAAATGCCTTAGGAACTATGCCACCAGAGGTCCTCTTGACTTAATAGTGAAACAAATAAATATTAAAAAGAAAAAAAAAATCTCTACTTACAAAAATAAATAAATGAATAAAACAAAGAAAGAATTGCCACTTAGATTATGGTGTCCAAATGGAACTTCATCCTGTAAGGAGTCACAGGCTAACAGGATATGTCAAAGGAACACAGATATGAACTTTTAGGGGCAAAAAACACAAACACACTGCCACTGAGTCAATGCTGACTCTTCGTGGCCCTACAGGACAGAGTAAAACTGCCCCATATGATTTCCAGGGTTGCAATCTTTATGACATGCAAGTACAATTTTTTCTGAAGAGCATTAAAAAATAGTTGCAGCAGTACATTGGGAGGGAACTGCCAGAAATTCAAACTCAATTCAGAAGAGGGAGAGGAATAAGGGATATCATTGCTGATGTCAGATAGATCTTGGCTGAAAGCAAATAATATCAGAAAGATGTTTCAACGACTATGCAAAAGCATTCATTTATGTGGATCATAATAAATTATAGATAACATTGTGAAGAATGGGAATTCCAGAACACTCAATTGTTCTCATGAGAAACCTGTACATAGACCAAGAGGCTGTCATTCAAACAGAACAAGAGAATACTGCCTCGTTTAAAATCAGGAAATGTGTAAATAAGGGTTGTATCCTTTCACCATACATACTCAATCTGTATGCTGAGCAAATAATCTGAGAAGGTGGATGATATGAAGAACAATACAGTATCAGCATTGGAGGAAGACTAATTAACAACCAGCAATATGTGGATGACACTTTTGTTTGCTGAAAGTGAAGATGACTTGAAGCATTTACTTAGTGAAGGTCAAAGCCTTTAGTGTGTATTACATTTCAACATAAAGAAAACAAAACTCCTCACAACTGGACTAATAAGCAACATCATGACAAGTGGATAAAAGATTCAAGTTGTTAAGGATTTCATTTTACCTGGATCCACAATCAATACACACGGAAGCAGTAGTCAAGAAATCAGATGATGGACTTCCAGTAAGATGGAGGAACAGGCAGACAAGCAACACAGACTCTCTTCAACAAAGAAAAGAAAAACCAATTGACAGATATACAGAAGATAATCCTGGAGCCCTGAGCTTTGAAAGGAACTGTACAGAAGTGGATTAGGCACCAACTAGTGAAAAAACCTGAAAGAGGAGTTACGGTAAGATGGTGGACTAGGCAGAAAGACTGCACAGACCCTCTTCAACAAAGAAAAGGGAAAGCAATTAGCACAGACACAGAAGATAATCCTGGATCCCTGAGCCTTGAAGGGAAGGATATAGAAGTGGACTAAACCCCAAGCAGCAGAAGAATTTGCATGAAAAACCAAAAAAGGAGACATACAGAGCTGTGGTCTGGCAGCTATCCTGAGAAATCCTGACAGCACAGACAGCTTAAAGAGTGCCAAGTGGTGGTAAGACCTAAGAATTAACCTAAAAATCATCACTGCTAGCCAGGGACTACATGGAGGATGGCTCTGATGGCTGGGGAATAAATGGAGAAGGCGAAGAGAAAGGCAGGCTGAGTTATGGACTTTTGCTGGTCTGGAGGGCTCCGCCATTATGAATGTTTACAAGCAGCTTGACCATTTTGGATATTTAAAGAGACAGCACTCTTGCTGATTCCAGGGGCTTAAGAACAGGTTCTACTTGCCAGCAACCCCAAGGACATTCCGGACCTGCACGACTGAAAAGGTGCAACATTCCTCTTGTTACTCTTATACCCCACACCCACTTGGTGAAGGGAGGTGTGGCCATCCCCCACTCTCACCCATCTTCTGGGCCTGCAGGAACTCCATCACAGTCTGTGTGCTCAGATGGAGCCTGGGTCCCTGCCCTGTCCTCCACTGATTTTTTTTCTCTTATTTTATTTTTATTTTTTTCTTTTTCACCTTTTTCTGGTGTTTAGTTTGCTTGTATTTGTCTATTTTAAAACTATTATTATTAATATTTTTGCCTTTTTTACTATTATACTTTATTCTTCACCTTCCAGGTCCTAATTTTCTTTTCCCTGTTCCTGGTTGAAAAATTTTTTTTCCCTCTTTTTTCCCATGGTTAACCTCATTCCTTGTTTTTATTTTTGCATTTTTCCCATATTTTTCTTCATTATTCTCCTTCTCTACTTTTTTCTTTTAGTGCCCTATCCCCAGATATTGCAGGGTTTTTTGTATTTTCCTTCTTCTTTTTCCCTTTTTTCTTTTTTTGGTTATTGTTCATGTGTGATTACATGGTGTGTTCTTTGTCCATGTGCTTTTAGTTTTTTGATCATTATTCATTTGTAATTTTTGTCTAATTGAGTAGGAGACAGCAACAGTCCCCATAAGACACAACTACATCCACATCTCCTGCAACTTCACTTACTGAGCGAGAGCCACTACCTCCTTCTCCACCAATGGGCCAACGATAAAAAACCACCAAGGAAAGCCTGAACCACCCTTGGCTGCTCTTCACAAACAGTTAACAGAGATCTAAATACAACAATGCCACGATGCCTGGGAGACAACAGACCATCACCGTCCATACAAAGAAGCAGGATAAAGTGGTAGAAACAAGGAAGCAGGATACAGACCCAGAACACATCCCTGAGGAAGAAGCATCATTGGAACTCTTTGGTAAGGAATTCAAAAGAATTATCTTTAGGTATCTTCAAATGATTGAGAGACAGACGAAAGAAAACACAGAAAAAAACCTAGAACAATTTTGGAAGGAAATACAAGAACAAAATGACAAAGTAAATGAAAAATTAGAAAT
>NW_006921775.1:2981568-2982599 GCF_000298275.1 Orycteropus afer afer
AAAATTATAAATCATGGGGTAGCCTCAAAGAAAAATGATAAACCTTCACATGACAATAAAAAAGAGGACAAGCACAAATATTCAGCATATACTAAAACAACAGCAACAAAGGAAATGATAACACATTTCATAAACATAATGAGCTCAGCACAGAAAATAATATGGAACAAAGAAATCAGGGACACTATGAAAAACACATAACAAAATGACAGCAGTAAATTCATACTTATCAATAATTACACTGAATGTTAACAGATTAAATGTACTGCTCAAGAGTCAGAGAGTTGCAGATTGGATAAGAAAACAAAACCCATCAATATGCTGCCTACAAGAGACACACCTTAGAGATAAAGACAAAAATGGATTAAAAAATCAAAGGTTGGAAAAAGATATATCAAGCAAATGGCAACTGTAAGAGAGCAGGAGTGGCAATATTAATTTCTGACCAAATTGACTTTAAGACAAAAACCACCATTTGGGACAAGGAAGGACATTATATAATGATTAAAGGATCAATTGAAGGTGAAGATATAACCATAATAAATACCTATGGACTCAAAGAGCCCCAAAATACATAAATCAGACTTTAAAAGAGTTGAAAAGCCAAATAGATGACTTCACAGTCATAGTGGGAGACTTTAATGCACCACTTTCTTTGAAAGATAGAACAACTGGAAAGAAGCTCAACAAAGATGCAGAAAAGGTAAACAATACAATTCACCAACTTGGCCTTATAGACATCTACAGAGCACTTCACTCAACAACAGCACAACATACAGTCTTCTCCAGTGCACATGGAACATTTTCCATTATAGACCATATGTCAGGCCATAAAGCGAGCCTTAATAAATTTAAAACAGTGAAATACTGCAAAGCATCTTCTCAGATCATAACACTATCAAGTTAGAAATCAACAATAGGAAGATCAACAGGAAAAGAGTAAACACATGGAAACTGAATAACACCCTCCTTGAGAAAGATTGGGTAAGAGAAGAAATCAAAATTGAAATTCAAAAATTCCTTGAATCAAA
>NW_006921775.1:2984165-2985040 GCF_000298275.1 Orycteropus afer afer
TGACCATTAACACACATGATGATATAACCCAGAAACCAACCCAGCTATGGAAGTGTCCAAAGTAAAGAAACCTACAAGATTGTCAACAGAGAATGAGAGAAACCAACCGACAAATGAGGACAACTACAAACCATAAATAGGGAAAAATACCTGTGTTGTTACAGAACTTCTAGATAGTAGGGAAGTCAAGACCACTACAAGATAGAATGAATTATTCTAAACTTGGGAAGAAAACTATAAATCACAAAGTAACCTCAAAGAAAAATGATAAACCTTCACATCAAAATAAAAAAGAGGACCAGAATAAATATTCAGCAAATACTAAAAACAATAGCAATGAAGGAAGTGATAACACGATTCATAAGCAAAATGAGCTCAGCATAGAAAAATTATATAGAAGAAAGAAATCGTCACCATGAAAAAGCACACAATAAAAATGACAGCAACAAATTCATATTTGCCAATAATTACATATCTGGCAAGGGACTTACCTCTAAGATTCATAGAAAACCCCAATGCCTCAACACCAAAGGAATTAACAATCCAATTGAAAAATGGGCAGAAGACATGAACAGACACTTCACCAAGGAGGATATTCAGGGGGCCAGCTAAAACATGAAAAGAGGCCATCAGAGAGATGCAAATCAAAACAACAATGAGATATTGTCTCACCCCAGTACTGATGGCAAGGTTCAATGAGACAGAAAATAACAAATGCTGACAGGGATATAGAGACATTGGGACTCTCATACAGTGCTGATGGGACTGTGAAGTGATTCGACCACTGTGGAAAGCAATATGGCGATTCCTTAGAAAGCTGGAATTGGAGATACCATTTGACCCAGCAATCCCATTACTAGGTATATATCCCAGAG
>NW_006921775.1:2985465-2989869 GCF_000298275.1 Orycteropus afer afer
AAAAAAAAAAAAAAAATGCATTGACCTATGTCACTTTAGTTTTGTGTATTTTACTGTATATAAATTATATTTCAATAAAATGCATTAAAAAGAAATCAGATGATGTATTGCATTGGGTAAATCTGCTGCAAAAGATCTCTTTAAAGTGTTAAAGAGCAAAGATGTCTGAAGACTAAGGTGCACTGCACCCTAGCTAGAGTAATTTCAATTACCTCATATACATGTGCAAGTTGGACAATGAATAAGGAAGACAGAAGAAGAATTGATGCATTTGAATTGTGGTGTTGACAAAGAATACTGAATGTACCATAGACTGCTAGAAGAATGAACAAAACCATATTGGATCAAGTATAGCTGGAATGCTCCTTAGAAGCAAGAATGGCCAGACTTCATACTTAGGTCTCTCATACCTAGGCTATGTAGTCAGAAGGGACTGTCCCTGGAGAAGAATATCATGTTAGCTAAAGTAGAAGGTCAGTGAAAAATGGGAAGACCCTCAATGAGATGAATTGACACAGTGGATGCAATGATGTGCTCAAGCATAGTAAAGATTGTGAGGATGGTACAGGACCAGGAAGTGTTTAGTTCTGTTGAACATAGAGTCATTATGATTCAAAATCAACTTGACAACAACTAACAACAAATCTTTACAGAAGCACACTGCCACATCTTTCTCCCACAGTGTTACTGGTAGATTAGAACTTTGGACCTTTTGGTTAGCAGCCAAGCACTTAATCACTGTGCTATCAGGATTGAGGTCATAAGGCCATCCATTGGCTAAAGCTGGGGAAACTTAGGCATTAAAGAAAGAATAATTGAAAAGTATTAAAACACATCAATATATGCAAATGAGTGTTAATGATACTTTGACAGTGCTCATGAAATAAGAGAGTTAGCCTAATTGATTCCAAATATCATCAGGTAAAAGGCTTTTGGGAATCTTTAAAAGGATATATAGACTGACAGCACCTCAACCAGCAATCAATGCCAATCCCATTGAAAGTAGAGCAACCAGATGTAATGAAATAGGAAGCCAAAAGATTTGAATCTAAATTGTATCAAGCCTTTAGATCTAACTTCCCGCTTACAGGAAATATAGAGAATAGTGGGACATGTTAATTGACTCCATGAGGACATGGTCAGCTAAATTCAAAATGTGGTCAATTCCACCAGGCAAATGGCTTGAGTTTTTCCACTAATAAATGGCCTGTTTAAAAGAGGAGAAAGGAAACTTATGAATTAGAAGTGACTAATGAGACATAGCAATCAAATGTAACTTGAGAACTTTCTTTAGAACTTGAGTACATAAATATTTTTTAAAAAAACTTTTCAAAAAACAGAAAATGCTGATCATAAATTATTGGATAATATTAAACAATTATTGTTCACTTTGTAAGATGTGATAGGTTTTGTGATTATTTTTTAAGTTTTCATCTGTTAAAAATATACAAAGTATTTATGGATAAAATGCTATGGTGCCTGGATTTGTCATAAAATGCTCTAGCTCCCACTAGAAAGAGAGAAAAAAGATACTTAGGAAGAGAAGGCAAAAGAAAGAGAGTTGTGTTTGTTTTCTACTGCTGCTATAAAAGAAAAAAAAAAACACAAAATTAGTGGTCTAAAGAAACACACTTGTTTTCTTGCAGTCCTACAGATGAGAAATCTGATATGGGCCTCACTGGACTAAAGTCGAAGTGTTGACCAGACTGTGCTCTTTCTGAAGACTCTATAGGAGAGCCATTCCCTTGTCTTTTCTAGCTCCTAGAGGCCCCTTTCCTCCATCTTCAAAGGCAGCAAAGGAGCAAGTCTCTGTTTTTCCATAGAAAATTCCTTCTCTAACTACAGCTGGGAAAGGTGCTCCAATTTTAAGGATCCACATGATTAAATTGAGCCGACATGGATAGTCAAGGAGAATCTCCCAATCTCAGCTACTTAATCACATCTGTAAAGTTGTAGTCATGAAATGCAAAATATTCACAGGGGATTAAAATGTGGACATCTTTGAGGGGTGGCAACATTCTGCTTGCTATAGAAGGGATTCATGTTTAACAAACATGAAATGGAACGCATGAAGATTGATATCATAGGCATTAGTGAGTGGAAAAGGACTAGTTTTGGCCATTTTGAATTAGACAACCATATGGTCTACTATGCTGGGAATGACAAATTGAGGAGGAATGGCGTGGAATTCATCATCACAAAGAATGTTTCAAGATCTATCCTGAAGTACAATGCTGTCAATGACAGAATCATATCCATATGCCTACAAGGAAGACCAATCAATACTACTACTATTGAAATTTATGCACCAACCACCAAAGCCAAAGATGAGGAAATTGAAGATTTTTACCAACTTCTTCAGTCTGAAATTGACTGAACATGCAATCAATATGTGTTAATTATCACTGGTGATTGGACTGCAAAAGTTGGAAACAAAGATGAATCACCAGTAGTTGGAAAATATGGCCCTGGTGATAGAAATGAGATCTCATGATAGAATTTTGCAAGACCAACAACTTATTCATTGCAAATACCTGTTTTTCAACAACATAAATGGCAGCTATACATGTGGACTTTGCCAGATGGAATACACAGGAACAAGATCAACTACATCTGTGGATAGAGGCAATGGATATGCTCTATATCTTCAGCCAAAACAAGGTCAGGAACTGACTGTGGAACAGACCATCAACTACTTATATGGAAGTTCAAGGTAAAGCTGAAGACAATGAAAACAAGACCATGAGAGCCAAAATATGGCCTTGATTATATCCCATCTGAATTTAGAGACAATCTAAAGAACAGATTTGAGGAATTGAACAACAATGACTGAAAACCAGACAAATTGTGGGATGACATCAAGAACATCAACCATGAAGAAAGCAAAAGGTCATTAAAAAGACAGGAAAGGAAGAAAACACCAAAATGGATGTCAGGAGAGACTCTGAACTTGTCCATGAACAGAGAGTAGCTAAAGCAGGTGGGAACAATGACAAGATAAAAGAGCTGAACAGAAGATTTCAAAGAGCAGATCGAGAAGGGAAAGCCAATTATTATAATGATATGTGCAAAGACTTAAAGTTAGAAAACCAAGAGGGAAGAACATGCTTGGCATTTCTCAAGCTGAAAGAACTGAAGAAAAAATTCAAGCCTGAAGTTGCTGTATTGAAAGATTTTATGGGCAAAATATTGAATGGTGCAGGAAACATCAAAAGAAGATGGAAGAAAAAAAAAAGAAGAAGATGGAAGGAATACAGAGTCGCTGTACTAAAAAGAATTGGTTGATGTTCATCCATTTCAGGAAGTGGCATATGATCAAAAAACAGTGGTACTGAAGGAAGAAGTCAAAGCTGCACTGAAGGAATTGGCAAAAAACAAGGTCCCAGGAATTGATGGAATACCCATTGAGATTTTTCAACAGATGGATGTCACCCTGGAGGCACTTACTTGTCTATGCCAAGAAACTTGGAAGACAGCTACCTGGCCAACTGACTGGAAGAGATCCATGTTTGTACCCATTCCAAAGAAAGGTGATCCCACAGAATGTGGAAATTATCAAACAGTATCATTAATATCACATGCAAGTAAAATCTTGCTGAAGATAATTCAAAAACAGTTGCAACAATATATTGACAGGAAACTTCCAGAAATGCAAGCTGGATTTAGAAGAGGGCGTGGAATGAAGGATATCATTGCTGATGTCAGATGGATCTTGGCTGAAAGCAATGAATACCAGAAAGATATTTACTTGTGTTCTATTGACTACTCAGAAGCATTCAATTGTGTGGATCATAACTGATTATGGATAACCCTGAGAATGGGAATTCCAGAACACTTAACTGTGCTCATGAGGAACCTGTACATTGATCAGGAGGCTGTCATCTGAGCAGAACAAGGGGATACTGCATGGTTTAAAATCAGAAAGGCAGTGTGTCAGGGTTGTGTCCTTTCATCATATGTATTCAATGTGTATGCTGAGCAAATAATCTGAAAGGCCAGACTATATGAAGAACAGCGTGGCATTGGGATTAGAGGAAGACTCATTAACAACCTGTGATATGCAGACAAAACAACCTTGCTTGCTGAAAGTGAAGATGACTTAAAGCACTTACTGGTGAATATTAAATATACTAGAGTTTGCAGTATGAATTACACCTCAACATAATGAAAACAAAAATCCTCACTACTAGACTAATGAGCAACATCATGATAAACAGAGAAAAGACTGAAGTTGTCAAAGATTTCATGTTGCTTGTTTCCACAACCAACACTAATGGAAGTAGAAGTCAAGGCATCAGACAACGTATTTACATTGTGCAAAACTGCTGCAAAAGACCTCTTTAAAGTGCTGAGGAGCAAAGATGTCTTTTTGAAGACTAAGGTACACCTAACCCAAGCCATGGT
>NW_006921775.1:2993044-2997063 GCF_000298275.1 Orycteropus afer afer
AATTAAATGAATAATGTATGTTCACTGTCAAGAAATGGGAAACATAGATAAGCAAAAAGTAAGAAACTATACCATAATTCCTCACCTAGAGAGAAATAATTTCTATTAATATTTTGGTATTTCCATTCAGTCTTTTTCCCCAAGGAACACACACTCACACATATTTTAGACTAGGAACAGATGAAGGAATGTTTCGTTCTGAAAACAAAAGATTGAAAAAAAGAATATATTAACATGAATGATGTTTACCATGTACCGTTAATAATCCTTGTAAGTGAAACTCAAATGCTACAGAGTGATTACTCACTCTACAAACAGGTTGTTCACTTTGCAGAACGGTTTGCCACAGGGCGTCTTTGAGTAATGAGTTCCTTAGCGAATTCTGTGCAGGGCACCTGTTCCAAGGTGCAGCTGGTGTGTACTCTGGGGCCAGGAATCCCTCAAGGGAAGGTGCCTCTAACTTGATAGACTTTGCTTCTTGCAGAATGAAGCCAAGTTTGTTGCCGGCAGCTGATGATGGAATCCTAGCTCTGGGCAGGTGTTGTCATCAGGCTGTACACTCCAGGTTCACTCCCACAAACTACTTGGTTAGTGGGTTGTAAACCCACTGCCAGATCATTTGCAGTAATGAAACTGGAGAGGGTTATGTTTATGATACTAACTTTGGAGAGTTATGCCAGGTGATGGGGACAAGGGCTTTAGAGTGTCCTGTGAGCAAAATACTTCTGGAAAAGCTGTGAGCTAGAGCAGCCTTCTGCAGAGTGGAGAAAGCTGTACAACCAGACACATTTTAATGGGGTTTCAATTAAATAACATAGGCATCATAGTAGGAAAATGAGAAAATACAGATATGCAAAAAGAAAGAAAATAGCCCGTAATTCCCCAATCCCCAACCTGACAAATAATTGCTGTTAATATTTTGGTATTTCTGTTCAGATTTTTTTCTTTCTTTTTTTCCAATGAATATATGTATGTATGTATGTATGTATATATATATATATACACACACACACACACACACATACATCTATGTGTATGGCTTCTTAACAAAGGTAGAATCATACAATGAGCTGTTTTTCACCTGACTTAGAGCACATATAGTTTTGTGTAACATACACACACACACACATTCCATTGTGTGGAAGTGCTATAATATGTTTCATCCATCTCCTAATGTTGGACATTTAACTTATCTCTATATTTGCACTCATCTTTCCATACTCTTCTATTTGCTTAGGATAAGCCCCTAGAAATGTTATGCTCATGTCAAAATGCACATTTGCCAAACTGTCATATGGAGAGATATACCAATTGATCCCCAGCCCCCACCCCACCCCAGCAAGATGAGAACATGCAATTGTATTTCCCCAACCCTGTGTCTCAACATTTGTTTACTCTTCCCAGGTTGATAAGTATAAAAGGTATTTGATATTTGTTTTAGTTTGCATTTATTTGATGACTGGTGAGATTGTACATTGGCTTTATTGGTTCATTTCCATATGAAGTGCTATGAAGAAAAAGAACTGTGATTGAGAGAGATAAATGCAGGGAAAACAAATTCTAAGAGGACAGCTTGAAAAGACTAAACTTAGAAAGTGATGTTTAAGCTGGGATCAGCAGCACAGGTAGGGCATGCAAAGGGATGAGTGGGGAAAATATTCCAGGCTGGGTGGACAGCATGAGTGATGACCCTGAGGTGAGAAAGAGATTGACACATACATGGAATGAAGGGGAGGCCAGTTCTCTGAGAGAAATCATGAGGATTAAGAGGTAGACTCTTGACTCTTGGCTCTGCTACTTACTACCCTGTGATCTTTGGAAAGTAACTTGACTTTCCTGTGCCTCAATTTTCTCACCTATGAAATAGATTCTATTATTATTATTATTATCTGAGATTGCTATGAGGATCAAAAGAAACTCTGGTGGCATAGTGCCGAAGGCATTTGACTGCTAACCAGAAGGCTGGCAGTTCAAACTCACCAACCACTCCTTGGAAGGAAAGTTGGGCAATCTCCTTCTGCAGTGATATCACCTCAGAAACCCAAGGAGGGGTCACTGTGA
Organism: Orycteropus afer afer; assembly: GCF_000298275.1. Lineage (NCBI taxonomy): Eukaryota > Metazoa > Chordata > Mammalia > Tubulidentata > Orycteropodidae > Orycteropus > Orycteropus afer. Next base: position 2,995,106 of record NW_006921775.1, read on the forward strand.
GTTGGAATTGACACGAAGGCAGTGAGTTTGGTTTTGGTTTTGGTAAGGATCAAATTTGTTAATATTTATAAAATACTTAAAACAGTATCTGGAAAAAAAATAAGTTTAAGAGTAATTGTTAAATAAAGTAAGTGTGAACAAAAAGGTACACAGGATTCTTGTATGTTGTATTGATTTAGTGCTCATAGCAGTCCTTGTGGGATAGGTATTATCATTCACCCTTCAGAGATGAGCACAGATCAAGTAAGGAAGTATTGGATGCTCTGAGCTCTTAAGAATCGTGCTTGTGCTATTGCTGAAGTATGGAAAATGTGTAGCATAGTGCCTAAGGCACTTGACTGCTAACCAGAAGGCTGGCGGTTCAAACCCACCAGCCAAGCCTCGGAAGGAAGGTTGGCCAATCCTACTTCCGTAGTGATACTGCCTCGGAAACCCAAGGAGGGGTCGCTATGAGTCGGGGCCGACTCGATGGCAAATAACAACATTACAACAACATGAGGAGGAAGGGGAGCATTGGAAGCTTTCAACATCTTTATGCCAAGTGTGGTGGGAAGAAAATTACATCCAGTGTGGTCTCCCCATAGATAGTGCCTGAAGGTGAGTCCAGAAAGTGAGAGCCATATCTGAGATTTGTCTATGTGCAACAAAGTGAAACCGAATTTAAAAAACCCATTGTCATCGAGTCAATTCTGACACATAGTGGCCCTATAGAACAGAGTCCAATGGGTTTTGAAGGCTGTAAATCTTTACAGAAGCAGATTGCCTCATTTTTCTTCTGGGGAGTGGTAGGTGGGTTTGAACCACTGAACTTTTCAGTTGACAGCTGAATACTTTAACCACTGCACCAGCAGAGCTCTCTGAAACTGAATCCACTAGGCAATAAACCTCATGTAAAGCAGTGGTAGTTTAGTGATAGAATTCTCACCATCCATATAGGAGACTCAGGTTCAATTCTTGGCCAGTGCACCTCATGAGCTTGTTGTTGTTGTTATGTGCAGTCGAGTCAGACCAGACTCATAGCGACCCCTCCTTGGGTTTCTGAGACAGTATCACTATGGAAGTAGATTCCCCAACCTTCCTTCTGAGGAGTGGCTGGTGGGTTTGAAACACCAGCCTTCTGGTTAGCAGTCAAGTGCCGAGCCGCCACCACTTATTTCTCAGCAGAGGCTTGTATGTTGCTATTATGTTGGACAAATTTCAGACTAAGACACCCTAGAAATAAAGGCTTGGTGATCTACTTCCTAAAACCAGCCACTGAAACCCCTATGGGTCACAACAGTGTGATCTGTAACTGATCATGGAGATGTCATAGGACTGGGCAGAGTTTTGTTTCACTGTGCATGAGATAGTCATGAGTTGGGCTTGAACTGATGGCAGCTCACAACAATGGAGCAGAAAACTCTGCTCTTCTCTAGCTTCTAAAGGGAATATGAAAAAAAAATTTGATCCTAGCACTCAGCCCTTGTATGAAGATGGTAGTTGGTGTTTGAGTCAGGAATAAGAAGTCAATTTCTTAAATAGGCAGCTGCCCTCAAAGCAAAATCATAACCCAGCCTCCATTCCTTTCGCAAATCCCCTTCATCTGGGTTCCTGGTCAAGTCTGAGGAAACTCAGCAGTTCATTCAATGTGAAAGGCTACAAATTGTCACCTCCATTCTGCAGGTGAGGATAACTAGGGAAGATGCAGTGAAGTCCTAGACAGTATAAGGAGAGAGGCAGGGCCAGGTCTGGTTCTGAGCCACAGAGAAGGGTGGGCAGGACTCTTAAAAGGCTGCCCCTTTAACTGCTGGATGGATCACTGTGCGGCATCCTCTTCCCCAGGCACTCTTGGAGGCTGATGCTGCAGGCAACACCTAATTTTTTTTTAATGCATTCCATTGAAATATAATTTATGTACAGTGAAATACACAAAACTAAAGTAACGTGGGTCAATGCACTTTTTTTTTTTTTTTGCAGTG
>NW_006921775.1:2998568-3003091 GCF_000298275.1 Orycteropus afer afer
GATTTCTGTGTGTAGATTTTGTATCATTTCTAATTTTTCATTTATTTTGTCATTTTGTTCTTGTATTGTCTTTTGAAATTCTTCTAGGGTTTTCTCTGTGCTTTCTTCAATTTTGTCAGTGTTTTCCATGATATGTCTCTCAATTCATTGAAAATACCTAAACCTAATTCTTTTGAATTCCTTCTCAGGGAGTTCCAATGCTGCGTCTTCCTCAAGGATATGTTTTAAGTCTGTATCCTGGTCCCTTGTTTCTCCTGCTTTATCATGCTTCTTTGTGTGGACTGTGATGCTCTGGTGTCTTCAAAGCATTGTGATGTTTTTTAGTTTATATTTAATTGGTGATTTTATGTTGGAGTGACTTGCCCACAATTTTCATTTTCTTTGTTTTGTTTGTATGTTATCTATGTAAGCAGGGTACTGTGCTGTGCTCCTCTATTCACTAATTGACAACACTTAGACACTCACCACCTGTCTCCTTTCCTGTTATCAGCCTCTTGTATGTCCCTGCAGACCTTAGCAAACAGAGCCTATTCTTAGGTTCTTGGAATCTAAATGAAAATGCCCTCACTTTAAAATCCAAAATGGTTGCACCCTCGATCACTTTAAATATCCAAAATGACCACCACTTGTAAACATTCAAAATGGTTGCACCCTTGGTCACTTTAAATATCTAAAATGGCTGCCACATGTAAACAATCAAAATGGCTATGCCCTCCAGACAGCAGGAAGTCAACAGCTCAGGTTGTCTCCCTCTTTGCTGTTTCTCTTCCTAGTCATAGGCCACCAGCGCAGTTGTCCCTGCAGCCCTTGGTGACCAGGGCTGATCTTTTGGTAAATTCTCAGGTCCCAACACCACTTGGAAATATTCAGCTGTTGGTCCTGTCAGAGTAGCTGACAGTCTGCAGCTCCGACCATCTCTGTACTCACTGTTTCCATTCAGGTTTTCCACTTGTTATGTGCCTCTGAGTTGACCCGACTCATAGCAACCCCTCTTTGGGTTTCTGAGGCAGTATCATTATGGAAGTAGATTGCCCCATCTTCCTTCTGAGGAGTGGCTGTTGGGCTTGAAGCGCCAGCCTTCTGGTTAGCAGTCAAGTGCCTTAGGCACTACTCTACCAGAGCTCCTGTTTTTCCACTAGTTGTTGCCTAATCCACTTCTGTATAGTTCCTTTCAAAACTCAGTGCTCCAGGATTATCTTCTATATCTCTATCAATTGGTTTTTCTTTTCTTTGTTGAAGAGGGTCTGTTTTGCTTGTCTGCCTATTCCTCCATCTTCAGCAACTGATTCTTGAGAAGTGATAACTTGTTGCTCAAATTTTGCTGGCTTTGGTATGAAGTCTTACTTCTTACTTACAGAAGATCATAACTTGGGAACCAACAATATATAAATATTTACTTGATTTTTTCCAATAACAGGGATAGTGTAACTGTTAATTTCACTAGTCTCATGGTCCTAGGAGATAGTTGAGATGGCTTCATATGTCTCAAGTCCCATGTTTTTTTTTTTTTTTCTAAACATGCCTTGAGAAGCAGAATTATATCACCCATGCTCTGCCTCTCTTCTTCCTATCATCCCTATGTGAAGTATTCTTTTTCTTATATTATCCCCTTCACTAGGCTACTAGAGAACAGGAGATAGGCACCAGGTACCTGACTTCAGGTTTCAGAAGCAAGGAACCATAAGCAGGAGAAGAAAGTGAGAGAGTACTAAAGAAAAATATGGCAAAGAACAGGTTCTCAAATTTTACCATGCATCAGAAGCACCTGCAGGGTGCTTCTTCAGATCCAAGTTGTCATGCCCCACCCCAAAAAGGTTCTAATTTGGTACATCTTGGGTAGTAAATGGAATTTTTTAACATGCTCCCAGGTGATGCTGATGTTACTGGCCCAAGAACCATACTTTGAGAATTGTTGACCTAGCCTTTCCCCCAAGCTGTCTTAGTTGCAGCAGGCATTGGGTTGTCCTTAGTAATAATAAGGAATTTGTAGTGCAGTGGTTAATACATCCAGCTGCTAGCCAAAATATTGATGGTTTGAACCCACAAGCCACTCTGTGGGAGAAACATGAGGCAGTCTCCTCCAGTAAGAGTTACGGTTTTGGAAACCCTGTGAGACAATTCTACTCTGTCATATAGGGTTGCTGTGAGTTGAAATTGACTCAGTGGCAATGGGTTTTTAATGATAAGATGAAGTAGTAGGAATATGTTGATAAAATCTGGCTGCATTGTTGAAAATTAAATACCTGGACTTATTTACTACCCTGCTTCCAAGATTAGCATGAAGGTCATTTCAGAGGCAAGAGGGACAGGGCACAAGACAAATGATGACTAAGTGTGTCATTAATAGTTCCTCCTACACTTTAGTGTACTTTTTCAGTGCTCCGTATCTCTCTCATGACACTTCATATTTCCTACTTGCTATTTGTGTGTTTTCCCCCTTCCTACCCTGATTGTGAGCCCTTTGATGCCAGAACTTGGCTTTATTATTCATTTATTCAATAATAAATATATTAACTAAACACATAACTCATCTATTATGTGTCTAATATTGTACCTCACTTCAGTCAGCTCATATTATAACAGAGAGTGCCATTCTTAGACAGGCTGTACCCCCAGAGTGGCAACATTGTTGCCAGAAACTCTGGACTTACATCCTTACAGTTTGAAGTGCATAAGAAATGACAGTTTTAGACTTTCTCTTCCACCAATTGCTTGTTTCTGGATTACTCTTTCCTTGAGAATGTTAAAAAGCTGAACAAATATATATTTTAAAATTTTTGTTTGAAGGTATTGAAAACTTATTAAGTGAATTAGTACTTGAGGGGCCAAGTTCTAGAAAAATGGGAAGTCCAGAAAGGTAAACCTGATATTTGGCACTATTTTTCTCCTGGAGGTGTTTGCCAGTTTGAAAGGTTGGATAAAGGCTGAGAAGATGAACAAAGGTTTAATCAGTCTTATCAGGATGAATCTGGGGGACAGAAATATAAGTTCAGAGCCCATCAGGGGAGAGGGGACTGGTAAACCAAGGCTTTCAGTGAGGACTCTAATGTCTACACCCTACAAATAAGAGTAAACTAAAAGTAGACCATACCTCACAAAGATGTAAGCCCAGCTACAAACCATTTCAATTTCTGACTAGATTGAGGTAATCTATATGCTTACTAAATGCTTTTTAGAAGGAAGATACATTCTTTTAGGAGGAATATAACATCATCCAGGACAGAATAAGGAAGCAGAGGCAGGGATCCAGGTAAGGCCAGGAACCCAAGCCACGCCCCTCCCAAGCGGTGGGAAAGAGGCAGGGATCTATGTAAGGGGGCGGGGGGGGTGGAAAGAGTGGAGAGGTTTTGAACAGCTAAGGGATACAAACTTGTCTGTCAGATTGTCACTGTGGTGGCGTGTTTTTGTGAGGCTTGAGGCTGTGCTACAGGTGTCTCAAACCCAGAGTAGGGTTGTACATGGTGCACAGGTTTTAACAGCTTACAGACTGAGACAGACTAGGAAGAAGGAGGAGGCCATCCACTTCACAAAGAATTGTCCAGGGAAAACCTTATGAATATCAGAGAAACACTGTCTGATACATTACTGTGCAACTTAATGAATAGCCTGGAAACATTGTCTAATACAGTGCAGGAGGATAAGCCACTTAGGTTGGAAGGCTCTCAAAATAGGACCAGGTAAGAGCTGCATCATCAGAGTAGAACCAGCCTTAATGATGTGGATAAGGTAAAGCTTCTGAGACCTCCATTTGCTGACATGGCATAACTCAAATTGAGGAGAAACAGCTGCAAACATCCGTTAATAATCAGAACATGGAATGTACAAATCATGAATCTAGGAAAATTGGAAGTTGTCAAAAATGAAATGAAGCACATAAAGATTGATATCCTAGGCATTAGTGAGCTGAAATAACTGGTTTTGGCCATTTTGAATCAGATCACTACATGGTCTACTATGCTGGGAATGACAATTTGAAGAGGAATGGCCATAGCATTCATCATCACAAAGGATGTTTCAAGATCTGTCCTGAAGTACAATGCTGTAAGTGATAGGATAATATCCATATGCCTACAAATTTATGCACCAACTACCAAAGCCAAAGATGAGGAAATTGAAGATTTCCATCAGCTTCTGCAGTCAGAAATTGACTGAACATGGAATCAGGATGTGTTAATTATCACTGATGACTGGAATGTAAAAGTTGGAAACAAAGAAGAATCACTGTTAGTTGGAAAATTTGGCCTTGGTGACAGAAATGATGCTGGAAGTCACATGATAGAATTCTGTAAGACCAACGACTTATTCATTGCAAATACCTATTTTCAACAACACAAACAGTGGCTATACACATGGACTTTGCTAGATGGAATTCACAGGAATCAGATTGACTACATCTGTGGTAAGATGCTATGGGAAAGCTCAATATCTTCAGCCAAAACCAGGCCAAGAGCTGATTGTGGAACAGACCATCAACTGCTCAGATGAAAGTTCAACTTGAAGTTAAAGACAGTTAAAACAAGTCC
>NW_006921775.1:3003765-3006482 GCF_000298275.1 Orycteropus afer afer
ATTGAGATATTCCAACAAACTGATGCCCCATTGGAGGCACTCACTCAGTTATGCCAAGATATTTGGAAGACAGCTACCTGGTCAACTGACTGGAAGAGATCCATATTTGTACCCATTCCAAAGAAAGGTGATCCCATAGAATGTGGAAATTATCGAACAATGTCATTAATTTTGCATGCAACTGAGATGTTATTGAAGATAATTCAAAAATGGTTGCAGCAGTATATTGACAGAGAACTTCCAGAGGTGCAAGCTGGATTCAGAAAAGGACATGGAATGAGGGATATCATTGCTGATGTCAGATGGATCCTGGCTCAAAGAAAAGAATACCAGAAAGATGTTTACTTGCATTTTATTGACTATGCAAAGGCATTTGATTGTATAGATTATGACAAATAGTGGATGACATCGAGAAGAATGGGAGTTGCAGAACACTTGATTGTGTTCATGAGGAACCTGTACATTGAACAGGAGACTGTTGTTCAAACAGAACAAGGGGACACTGCATAGTTTAAAATCAAGAAGGGAGTGTGTCAGGGTTGTATCCTTTCCTCATACTTATTCAATCTGTATGCCGAGCAAATAATTCAAGAAGCTAGACTATATGAAGGAGAACATAGCATCAAGATTGGAGGAAGAATCATTAACAACCTGTGATATGCTGATGACACAACTTTGCTTGCTGAAAGTGAGGATGACTTGAGGCACTTACTGATGAAGATTAAAGAATACAATCTGTAGTATGAATTACATCTCAATACAAAGAAAACAAAAATCCTTACAACTGGACCTATAAGCAGCATGACGATAAATGGAGAAAAGATTGAAGTAGTCAAAGACTTCACATTGCTTGATTCTACAATCAATGCCAGTGGAAGTAGCCATTAGGACATTAGACAACGTATAGCACTATGCAAGTTGCCTGCAAGGGATCTCTTTCAAGTGCTGAGGAGCAAGGATGTCTTCTTGAGGACTAAGGTGCGCCTGACACAAGCCAAGATATTTTCAATTGCCTTGTATGCATGTGAGAGCTGGACAATGAGTAAGGAAGACCAAAGAAGAATTGATGCTTTTGAGTTGTGGTGCTGGCAAAGAATACTGAAAGTACCATGGACTGCTAAAAGAACTAACGGTTCTGTCCTGGAGGAAGTGCAGCTGGAATGCTTCTTGAAAGTGAGAATGGCCTACTTTGGTCATGTTGTCAGAAGGGACCATTCCTTGGAGAAGGATGCCATGCTTGGTAAGGTGGAGGGTTGATGAAAGAGAGGAAGACCCTAAACAAGATGTATTGACACAGTGGCTGCTACGATTGGCTCAAGTGTAGCAAGGATCATGGAGCTGGCACGGGACCTGGCAGTGTTTTGTTCTGCTGTGCATAGGGTCACCATGAGTCGGAAATGACTTGATGGCACCTAACAAAACAACATAACATCCAGTGCCTCAAATTACTTCTTCAATTTTTCAAATGTAGTATCTGGCAAAATTTTTTTTAAAAATAAACAAACATGCAAAATGACAAAAATGAAATGACTTAAGACCAGGATTTAAAAAAAAAAAAAATGAGAATACAAAAGACCTGTAGGAGACCCAGTTATAGTAGACATTAAGCTATGAGTAGTATGTTTTAGAAAATAAAGGAGAAAATGAATTACAACAGACAAAGCTATATATGAAAAATCCAGTATTGTTTTCTGTTTTTTCATACTTTGCTATTAATTCTGTGGTGGGATGCTACCTCATTGTTGTTTTGATTTTCATCTCTTTAATGGCCAATGATGGCTAATGATTTTCTTTGACGATTTTTATGGTTTTAGGTTTTACATTTAGGTCTTTGATCCATCTTCACTTTGTTTTTATATATGGTAAGAGATATGCATTCTGTTTCATTTTTCTGCAAAAGGACATCCACCATTTGTTAAAGAGACTATCTCGACCTCATTTAGTACTTGAATTTGGCCATTTGTCAAAGATCTGCTGTCCATAGGTGGATGGATTTACTTCTTGGTTTTCAGTTCTGTTCCATGGTCTATGTGTCTGTCATTGTACCAATACTATGCTATTTTGACTACTATGGATGTATAGTATAAGGAAAGAGGACATAGTACCTAAGGCATTTGACTGCTAACCAGAAGCCTGGTGGTTCAAACCCACCAGCCACTCCTTGGAAGGAAGGTTGGGCAATCTACTACCCAAGGAGAGGTCGCTATGAGTCGCAATTGACTCCATGGCAATGAGTTTGGTGTATGTGTGTGTGTGTGTGTGTGTGTATATATATATATAGTACTAAATTAATTAATCAACATCAAATGACATACACTAAAAGAAATACTAAAGGGAGTTTCGTCAGGCAGAACGAAAATTGCCTGAATAGAAATATGAAGATGAAGAATAGAATAAAGTGCGATGGAAAGAGTAAATATGTGGACTACAGTCAGATAAACTACTACCAGACCCAATCTTCTCATAGATAATAAGTATGAACTCTGGTGGGAAAATACAATAAACAAAATTATATATATATATTATATATTATATTATATATATACATTAGGGAGCTCTGGTAGCATAGTGGCTAAGGCACTTGACTGCTAACCAGAAGGCTGGTGGTTCAAACCCATCAGCCACTCCTTGGAAGGAAGATGGGGCAATCTACTTCCATAGTGATACTGTCTCGGAAACCCAGGGAAGGGTCACTATGAGTCAGGTCCAACTCAACG
>NW_006921775.1:3006818-3032609 GCF_000298275.1 Orycteropus afer afer
AATCTAGGGGAAAGTACAATAAACAAAATGTGTATATATATATATATATAATTTTGTTTTATATCTCTCTCTATATATATACATGGGAGCTCTGCTAGCACAATGCCTAAGGCACTTGACTGCAAACCAGAAGGCTGGTGATTCAAACTCACCAGCCACTCCTCAGAAGAAAGGTTGGACAATCTACTTCCGTAGTGATACTCCTTTGGAAAACCAAGAAGGGGTCGCTATGAGTCGAGTCCGACTTGAAGGCACGTAACAACAAAACAACAACATATATATACACATATACCCAATGATCTAAAGACATTGAATAGTGAACAAAAGTAGGAAGATTCTGGAGAATTGAAACATGGAATAAGGGACCATTGTGGGATTCACAGAAGCCCAGCTAAAAATAAAAAACAAACAAACAAATAGATATTTGAGTTACCAAGGAACAGAAGTTTTGGTTTGAATCTAACATGTTAATATCTGTTAAAACAAAAACATGATCATTCTTCAGAGGAATATAATAGAATCCAGAGTCTCAAAATTATATCATTCACAGTATCTAGCATATTACCCAAAATTACTCAATGTGTTTAAAAAAGGGGGAAATAAGGTTCAGTCCCAAGAGAAAAACTATTAACTGAAACTGATCCTGAGATAATCTAAATGTTTGAATTAGCAGACAAGAATTTGAAAAGAGCTATTATAACTATCTCAATGAAGTAAATGAAAAATGCTCTCAATGAATAAAAAGGACAATCTTATCAGTGAAATAAAAATTGTGAAAAAAGAACTGAATGAAAAATTTAGAAATAAGGAAAAGAAATGAAATATCTGATATTAAAGTCACTAGAGGGGCTTAACAGCAGAATAGAGTTGACAGAGGAAAAAAGTGAACTTGAAGATAAATCAATGAGAATTATTCAGTGGAAAAAAATGGAATTTTTTTGTGAAGAATTATTCATTCAAATCTAAGTGGATAGTAACTATATTAAATAATAATAATAATATAAACCAAACTCACTGCCATATAGTCTATTTTGACTCATAGTGATCCCTCCTTGAGTTTCCAAGGCAGTATCCCTATGGAAGTAGATTGCCCAACCTTCCTTCTGAGTGGCTGGTAGGTTTGAACCACCAGCCTTCTGGTTAGCAGTCAAATGCCTTAGGCACTACGTCACCAGAGCTCCCCATTAAATAATAATGATGCATTATTGACCTAAAATATCTAATATTAAAATATAAAACAATGAGAGCGTGAAAGTGGGAGAAGATAAATATTCTAAGTTCCTTGTATTGTTTAGGAGTGATAAAAATACTAATTAATATTAGACTTAAATAAGACGAGGAAACATGTTGTAATCTCTGGAGTAACAGTAGAAGAGAAATGATCAAACAGAAGTCCTAGATATGACTCTCTTTGGCTTAAACAACAGCTGAAACAATGCCTGTGACTGAAGGGGAGAGGTAGGCTAAGCTCTCATTGCCTAGTTCTAAGTTACATGTACACTTTAGAGGAAGGATGGGACCACTTGTTCCTGAACCACTTGGTCTACATGGTAGATTGTAAAATTGGCCCCGATTCTTTACCCCTCCTTGTATTCATATCCTTTGCTATATAACTTTGCAGCCTCCTGCCACTATAACTTTAGACTTGGTGTGGCTTGCTCTGACCAGTAGAAAGAGGCAGAAATAATGGTATGTCATTTCTGAGCCTACAACTTAAGATATACTTGTGTTTTTGCATGCTCTCTCATACCTCTGCAATCAAGATGAGAATATATCCAGACTAACGTGCTAATGAATAAACACATGAAACAGACTGTAATCACTGACGGTAACTTAGATTAGCAGTAATCTGGCAACATAAATCTAGTCAAGATCAACTCGCAGACATGTGAGCAATGAATACTTATTGCGGTGAACACTAAGGTTTTGTGATTGTTATGCAGCATTATTACAGAAAAACCTAGGAGATACAGACTGATGGCAGTTACCACAAGGAAATAAGGGTATATGTGGAGAGAGGTGAAGTTACAACAAGAGGGGTAACTGAATGCATACAGCAAAAGCAACAGATGGCATTAAGAACTGTATCTTTCATCTTCAGCTTTTACATTTTAAATGCAGATCCTGAGAGGGAAGTGCTTAAATCAGAGGAATGAATCCGTAAAGATGGCATTTCAGGTGGTGCTGGAGGGAAAATAACCCAATCTCCTTTTGCAAGCCAGAATGGGTTTTGTGGCCAGGCCAGAGTTCTTCCAGGGCTCACTAAATAACACCATTTAGTGAGGGTGAAAATGAATAGCAAATGTGCTTTCAGCAGAAGGGCAATAAATTGTCTGGGGGGAAAAAAAATCTCTCCTTCCTACTAAGGACTCTGTCCTCTTAATGGTCCTGTCAATAGTGTCTCTTAAGGGAGACATACAGTAAGTGGCATTTTTATGGAAGCTGATTGCTGGACTCAGCCCTAAAAGCTAGATTTTGAGAGCTAGCTGGGATTATCAAGAAAGATATAATTACAATCTAGGCAGAAATCTCCTATTTGAATTGTATAGATGAGATAGACTTCCACAGTACTTCATCTCCTTATTTATTTCTTGATTATATAATAGATTCTTCTGATGAAATGGGATGAAATTGCAGCAAGAGGAATTCATGCCTACAATAAGGATGGATTTTTTTTTTTTTTTTTTTTATTGTGGTGTTTGTTAGACTTGGAAAAGGGATTTTACAGGGCATTGTAATCTCTTTCTCCCCTGGGGCTCATGAGAACAGATTCAGGCATTGGCTGATCCAGGAGCAGGGAATCTGGTTGGCCATTTTTGTTTTCATCTTTTCTAGAGATGGAAACAAAGTTCAAAGAGGTGTGGCCCTAAAAATCTCAGCATCTGCTGGTCCCTCTTCCTGACTCCCACTTTGTTCAGCCTCAATTGTTGCTATTGTTAGGTGTCGTCGAGTCGTTTCTGACTCATAGCGACCCCACGCACAGCGGAACAAAACACTGCCCGATCCCACGCCAGCTCCACGATCCCTGCTATACTTGAGCCCATCATTGCAGCCACCGTGTCAGTCCATCTCGTTGAAGACCTCCCCCTCTTTTGTCGACCCTCCACCTTACCAAGCATGACATCCTTCTCCAGGGAATTGTTCTTCCTGACAACATGACCAAAATAGATGAGACGGAGTCTGGCCTTTCTCACTTCCAAGGAGCATTTCAGGTGCACTTCCTCCAGGACAGATCTGTTAGTTTCTTTCTGGGATTTCTCTCTCTCTGACCCTTACACTTGCTTCCTAGTCAAAGGTCATGTTCATTGGTGTTGTCTCCATTTGCCCCATCACCCTTCCATCAGTTTTGTTTGTGAGCCATGGGATATGAGATATGGGATCTAGGCTTAGGCATTTAAACTCATCCACATACATTGGATAAGGGCTCACCACAGACCAGGCATTGTACAGAGCTATGGATTAGAATAGTGTCCTACCTTCATTCTAATGTGAGAAACAAAAATAAAACAACAAATAAAAGTACAGGTAATGTGCAATCAAGTAGGGAAAAGTAGAAACAAAGCAGGGTAAGGCATTAAAAAATGACTGATGTGGAAAATGATGCATTAGAGATAAGATGATCAGGAATCATTTTTCTTAAGAGGTAAGGTTTGAGCAGAGCTTGGAGTGAAATGGTGCAGAAAGCCATGTGAAAACGGGTAGGAGGGGGAAGGCTACTGCCAAGGCCCTGAGGCTGGAATGTCCTGGGAGTAGTTAAGAAAACAGCAAGGAGGCCAATATGGCTGAGCTGAAAGAGCCAGATGGAGAGTGATCAGAGATGAGACTGGAAAGTTAGTCAGGGGACAGGCCATATGGGTGCTTATAAGACGTGGTAAGTATTTTCTATTTCATTCTGAATGATGTGGGAGTGGAAAGCCTTGGAGGGTTTTGAGAAGAGAAGTGATATGATTTTTAAGGGTTTCTCTGGCTATTGTGTGGAACAGTTTATAGAAGGTATGGGTGGGAGTAGGGAGGCCACCGCAGAGGCTATGGCAACCATCCAGGTGAGAGAAGATGTTGGCTTGGGCCAGGGTGGTAGCAGTCAAGTGATGACTCATTGCATACTGATTCTGAATTCTGGTGCTGTTTCATACAAACTGTGCCCTTGGGCAAGTTGTTTCGCTTCCCTGAGCTTCAATTTCTTCTTCTAAAAAACTGAGGATGAAAATATAACTTTCTTTGTAATCACTTGGTGCACTGTTGAGTCCTCAGTAACTTTGGCTTCCATGACCCACATTTTCCTTTCTGGATTGACCCCTCCACCCCACCCTGGAAAGAATCTCTTAAACCCATGTTTTTGCTTTTGATACAGAAGGTTGAGTTAGATCTTCTCATCAGTTTGATCACTGCGGACTGTGACCAAGAAAGGGGCTTCATCATTGGTCCACGCACAGTTGCCCTCCTATTTTATTTATTTCTTGAGTCTCGTTTCCTTAATCCCATTGCCCTTTCTCTTCCACCCAGGCAATCATCCTAAAGGATTTAATGTATATCCTTTTATAAATGGCATATTGTTGTTTTGTGTATGTATTTTAAATTAATATAAATGGTGTATATTTCATTTTTAAAAAAGTTTTGCTGAGCTCCTGTTTTCTAGATCCATCCTTGTTGCCATGCACATATTTCATTCATTGCCTCTCTCTGCTACCTAGTGCACACTCCATAGCCACTCCCCCAGTGAGGAGTACTAGACTGCTTCCAATCTCCTTCAACCTGAAATAACTGAACATCCTTATACTTGTGCCCTTTGGACCTGTGTGAGAATATTGTGGGGATATATAGCCAGGAGTAGGGTAGCTGAGTCGAGTGTGAATATACCTGATCTAACTAAATACCACCAGATTGCTTTCCTGAATGGGTGTTCCACTCACACTAGCAGCACGTGGAAATTTCCATGTCCCTATGTCCCCATGTCCCACCAGCACTTGGCTTTATCCAGTTTTCCAACTTGACCAGTCTAGTAAGAGTAAAGAGGTGGCTCATTATTAGGTAATTAATATTTTTTTATTACTAATGAGTTTGAGCAACTCTTCATAGGTGTATTAGCCTTTTGGGTTTCTTTTTCTCTAAATATACTTTGAACATTTTTAATTTGAGGTTGCTATTTTCCTGTTGATTTGTCAAGGAGCTCTGGTAGTGTAGTGGCTAAGGCAATTGACTGCTAACCAGAAGGCTGGTAGTTCAAACCCACCAGCCACTCCTCGGAAGGAAAATGGGGCAATCTACTTCCATAGTGATACTGCCTCAGAAACGCAAGGAGGGGTCACTATAAGTCAGGGCTGACTCAATGGCACAACACAAGCCTTGGGCACTATGCCACCAGAGCTCCCATTTTCCTGTTGATTCATAGGAATTCCTTCTATATTCTAAATAATAAAATTCTTGTCAAGTACAGAAAATAATTCTTTCACTCTATTATCTATTTCCCCAAAAATATCTTTCATTGTACTGAAAAATATTTAGTTTTGGTAAGATCAAATTCATCTACTTTTTGCTATGTGGATTTACTTTGAAATACCGTTTAGAAAATATTTTCCTACCTCTGGGTCACAGAGTATTCCTCTTCATTTTATGCTATTCATTTTAGATATTTATCTTAACACATTTAGGTCTTTAATCCATTTCAAATCCTCCTTTTAAAATGGTATTAGGTAGGGATCCAGCTTTATTTTTCCAACACTGTCTGTTAAATACTATTTCTTCTTATTTGTAATGTTATTTTATCATGTACCTGTAAGTACATGTGCATACAACAGGTTTGGCTCTCTATTCTCTTCTCTTGGTTTGTATTCTGTTTGTGGATGAATATCAGACTATTTTTATTACTAAAGCTTTATGGTATATTTTATTGTCTGATAAAACAAGTTTCTTCCACTTAATATTCTTTTTTAAGGCTGTTTTGGTTAACTGTGGATTTTTAGTCTACCATATAAATCCTTTAGGTATAATTTAATATATCAAAAATGGTATATGATTTTCAAAATTCATTAAGCTGAATATTTATGTTCCATTTTGCTATGTGTAAATCGTATCTCAGTTGTTTATATGGAAAAATTAAAATCCACAATTAACAAAGATTACCTTAAAATATAGAATATTTTCATTACTTCTAAAATTTTCCTTGTACCCTTCCATCAATCCCACTCCCGTGATTATAATTGATCATATGTATGGGTGTATTTCTGGATTATCTATTCTATCCCATTGAGCAGAATAGATTTATTTGTTTTTATGCCAATAACACAATCTCTTGGTTACTCTCACTTGATACTAAGTCTTGAAATCATGTATTTGAAGTCCTCTTTATTCTTTTCAAAAATTGTTTAAGGAATTATAGATCATTCCAAAAAGATTTACAGCCTTGGAAAGCCTATGGGGCAGTTCTACTCTGTCCTGTAGGGTTGTGATGAGTCAGAATCGACTTGAGGACCGTGGGTTTGGTTTTGGTCATAGGTCTTTTTAATTTTTGTATGTTTTATGATTTTGTTGCTATTGTGAATAGTGTCTTTTAAAAATTATATTTCTTGCCTATGTATTATAGGTATAAAGAAATGATATTGATTTTTGAGTTTTCTCTTAAATCCAGCAGCTTTGTTAATCTCTCTTATTCTATTAGCTCAATTCTGCTAGTTTCCTGGGTAAATGTTTCTAATGTTTTCAACGTGTGAGGGTTTTATCTTTTTTCCAAGTCTTTTCACCTCTCTCCTTTGTGTGTGTGTGTGTGTGTGTGTTTTCCTGTTGGCCAGGACTCTGTTGATCAGTAATAGTACACAATCATTGTACGTCTGATACCACCCCTTCCCATTCCATGCATTTCTGACCATGGTTAAATTGAACCAAATATGAAAACCTGACCCAAGCTGTGCCACTCAGATCCTCTCCCCTAGATATTTGGAAAAGAAATTAAGAATTAGTGGTGAGTCTCAGTTAGACAGCTGAGTTGAAAAATATTATAATGGCTGGAGGTGGACAGCCAAATATAGTCACTTGCACACAGAAACAGAGAGAGGAGGGTTGCAAGTGTGTCAAGAAAGGCTATTTAAGAGACAGTGCAGCCAGAGAAAGACAGAGACAGAGACAGACAGATCATCCAAAAAAAGAAGAGAGAAAGGGAAATAATCATGGAAACACAAAACACAGGAAGATAGCCCCCCACACACACACACAACCATATATTCAGAACAAGAAAGAGACAGACACACAGGTACAAAGATGGAAGGGCAGGGAGAGAAATAGAGACAGACATAGCAGATACAGAGAAAGGCAAACAGACATGGAGTCCCAGACTCAGGGAGAGGCCATGTGACACCATCACATGTAGAGACTGAAAAGCTGCCTCAGCAAGTCCTTTCACCTCTCTCTTTTTTTTTTTTTTCCCCTGTTAGGCAGGACCCTGTTGATCAGTTGTTGTTGTTGTTGTTGTTGTTGTTATGTGCCGTCAAGTCGGACCCAACTCATAGCGACCCCTCCTTGGGTTTCCAAGGCAGTATCACTATGGCAGTAGATTGCCCAACCTTCCTTCCGAGGAGTGGCTGGTGGGTTTGAACTGCCAGCCTTCTGGTTAGCAGTCAAGTGCCTTAGGCAGTACACTACCAGAGTAGTAGTATACAGTCATTGTACTATCTGATACCACCCCTCCCCACTCCATGCCTTTCTGACCACAGTTAAATTGAACCAAATACGAAAACTTAATGCTCTCCCATATATCCGAAATTTTAAATCCTATGATAATCTGCAACGCTACCACAGAAAATTTCTCCCTTCAAGCGCATTTCCAATTGCTCCTCAGCTGTGAGGGATTTTCTCCTCCTCTCAACTCCTGGATCACTTACTGTCTAAACCCTTCAGATCGTATTCACAAGGAAGATATGTTTTTTCTGTCTACCTCATACCTGTCTCCTATCTCAACAGACTTCCACACTACAGTCATGGGGTTTTTACCAAAAGACCCATTTCCAACAGTTGATTGGATGAGGATAGATAGCTGACTCAAGCTGGGCCAGTTGGATTTTCAGGCCTGGGAATTTTCCTTTGGACCTGAGAGGCATTGATTTCAAGTCATGTTTTGGAACTAAGGCATTAGGGGTAGCCATGTGACATGTGCAGTTGAGAATGTTGGCCAAGAGAAAGGAATGGGGTTGGAAAAAGGAAGGGCAGGAGAGAGCTTCCAGTCTCTTAACACCAGTCAGTGAGAGAGAGTAGATGCTCTCTGCTCTATCCAGGCATTCCTTGAGTCACATCTGTATCTTTAAAGTGTAAACTTTCATGGTTTATATCTATAGTCAGTTTTAGAAAGTTTAAGTAGGTTCTGTTACTTAGCATCATAAGAGTCTTTGTGGTAATATGTTACAGTTACCTCATCTTTCTCCGAGCTTATGTTTCTGTAGAACAGGAATCTGATTTGACTCATCTTTTTATCCTCTCAGTGCCTAATACAATGTGATTCATGAACCATTAGGGATTCTATGACAAATTTGTTGAATGAATGGACTATTCACACTAGAAAATATATAAATATGGCCTTATTTAAAATATCTATGGAATGTATAATATAAATGTAGTAATACATTTTTTAAGAGAGTGATTAATCTTAAAAGCTCTCAGTATTCAAACAGTAGATAGTTTAGATATTTAGATATTTAACAAAGCTATACTTTTAGCGCATCTTGGGCTTGCAGATAACTTTTTTTTTTTTTTTTGTCAGAATTCTTTTCTGATAGTAGCTCCTTCAGTGGCTCCTGGAGCTGGTGTTCAAAACCTCCCAGAACATTGTCTTAGGTTCTTTTCCATTAGCTCTCCTACTCCATACTCCATTCAAATTGCGAAAACCAAACCAAACTCACTGCCATTGAGTCAATTCCTACTCAAAGTAACCCTCGCTGGGTTTCCAAGACTGTAAATCTTTATGGAAGTAGACTGCCTCATCTTTTTTTCACAGAGTAGCTGGTGGGTTTGAACCACTGACCTTTTGGTTAGCAGCCTACTGCTTTAACTACTATACTACCAGATCTCCTTTTCAGTCAAAATATAGTACCCCATATTCCTTTCTCTCACTTTTTTTGCTCACACTTCCTTTATCCCTTACAATGCCCTTCTATCCTCTTTACTCTCAAAAATCTGAACTCATTCTTGGAGACTAGTTTAGAATCCTTTAATACAGGCTTTTTCTGGTTTTCTTCAATTCAACCTGCTCTCTTATTCCAGAACTTCTTAGAGCAGTGGGCACAGGAGCATGTTAAGGAGGGAAATATACATACATGCAAGGACCTGAACTCAAAACCAAGGGGCAAGAGGTGATTCAGGTTAGAAATAAAATTAGTGAATCAAATAATCTCAACAAATTTCCTTAATCCTTGTAATATGCAGGATTTGGGCCAATTGCTAAGGTTTTTTCTGAACTTTCCAGTCAGCCTCCTTCTCATGCAAATAACTGTTGGCATAAGCAATTGGTATTTATTTCCTCAATCCTGTGGAGTAAAGGAAGGAGCACTGGTGGTGTAGTGGATAAGACATTTGGGTGTTAACCAGAAGGTCAGTAGTTCAAACCCACTAGCTGCTCTGTGGGAGGAAGATGAGGCATTCTACTTCTGTAAAGATTTATAGCGCTGGAAACCCAATGAGAGTCACTTTGAGTAGGAATTGACTCAGTAGCAGTGGGTTTGTTTTTTAGAGTAAAGGCTTAGGGAACTGTAGCTTTAAGTAGTCCTTACCCACCAGATTGATAGCCATTAATAAGTATTGGAGGCTGTGGGAATACAAGGAGGACCCTCCTAAAACTAGGGATGTCACATGGGAGGACTTCCTGGAGGAGGTGCTGAGTTGGGTTTAAAAAGTATTATTTACTGGAAACCCATCTTAAACTGCTTTTGTAGTTTTCTGAATCCACCCCTCCAGACCTGGAAAGGTGGCTGCAGTTTGGATGGTTCCCCTGCAGACCATGTAGATAGACCAAAACTGCAACAGCTATTTTAAATATCCCAGCAACCCTTAAATCCATAATTAACCCTTCTGCACCTTGTTTTATAAAGAGCAGCAACATCTTCTCATTTATGTCTTGTGCTAATTCAAGTTTCAGAAATCGAGTTAACTGAAGGTGAGGGGCTGCTGGACACAGGGTGACAATTGGTCAGGATCAGCATTTGCTGTTTTCTATATTCAGCATCTTAATGTGACTGGCAAAAATCCATACTGCACGGCTTGTGTCTGCTTCACCAGTCTCTTTGGGTCACAGAAAACTCTACAATATTCATTTTTCAGAAATCGAAGTTTTCCCTTCAGGTAACGCATCAAGATTTACAGTACCTTGGACAAAATTAGGCATTGGATTAGGAATTCAATGCATGACAATCTATCTTCCTTCCAGAGAGATATTGTTGCACAAATCAGAAAATCATAGCCTGGCTGTATAATCAACAACATTTCATTCCAGAAAGCATATTATGGCTAGAGTGATAAGGCTATTGAAGCTGTGATGGCATTTCTTGAGATTTCTGAACAGCCACCCATTCTGGGAATCCTAGTGGCTTTTCCAAACACATTTGAAGGTTTTCAAGGCAGCTCTGTTCCTTATAACAGGAACTGATACAGACAAGGTTGTGGGTTCATTTCAACGAGGGACAGTTTTCTTCACTTTCTACAGTTATATATTCAATCTCTAAACATGATCTAGTGACTCTATTCCATGTAAAAAAACAAACAAAAATAAATCTACTAATCCCAAATCCCATTCTTGTTACAGTCTTATTTTTTCAAACTCTCATAACTAAACAAGAACAATAATAATATATGTCATATTTTTCATGATAACCATTTATTGCACAACAGTAATTTTTCAAACAAAATACGTTTTACCAAACTTTACTTAATCACAAAAACCTATTAGGATCGGTATACAGGTTGAAGAATAGAGATTCAAAGAGGACAAGTACATTGTTCAAGGTGCTTCAGCAGGGAAGTGGCACAGTTGGGACAGATTTCTCCATCTCTTCCCACTCACCAACCCACTGCAGCCTGGCTTGCTCCCCAAGGAGCCACTACAACAGCTCTCGCCAAGGTCACCAGTGACTCTTGATTCCTAATCCAATGGAAAGTTTTCAGTCCTTACCTTAGCTGACCTCTCTGCAGCAATTGACATGGTCTTCTCTGCTCAGTATCCACTCCTTTTGAGTGTTTTCCATTTCCTTTGGATCCTCCTTCTATCTCCTGTGTGGCTTTCCTAATCTCAGCCACTCTTAATATTGATGTTTCTTGCAATTCTCTGTCAGGTGCTCTTCTTTTCTCACAGTGTCCCTCACCTTGGATGGTCTCATGAATCCCTAAGGCTTCAACGATCATCTATGGCTGCCATATCCCAAGTCTGTATCTCCAGCTAGCCTTTAGCTCTCACTTCCTATTGGACCTCAATGTCCTGAATGCCCTGCAGCAGCTCTAGTACAATATGCCGCAAACAGAACCAATAATACAGCAGTATGTAGGGACAATCAAGATTAATTCCATTAGGCCTTCTATCATTGTGGAACTCAACCACTAGTCTTTTACCTTATCCATACTAAGGCATTTGACTGTTAACCAGAAAGTTGGCAGTCCAAAACCACCAGCTGCTCCACAGAAAGAAGATGGGGCAACCTACTTCTGTGACAATTTACCACCTCAGAATCCCAATGGGAGTTGCTATGAGTCAGAATCTACTTGATGGCAGTGAGGTGCTTATATATAAATACACACACACACACATACACACACATACATCTCTGTACAGCTCAGGAGCTCTGCTAGCATAGTGCCTAAGGCACTTGACTGCTAACCAGAAGGCTGGTGGTTCAAACCCACCAGCCACTCCTTGGAAGGAAGGTTGTGTAATCTACTTCTATAGAGATACCACCTCAGAAACCCAAGGAGAGGTTGCTATAAGTCAGGTCCGACTCGATGGCAAATAACAACAACTATACAGCTCTAGATGGCTCACGTTCTTCACTTGATCAACTCCCTATACCCTTTTCTTGTGCCCTCTGGAATGCATATCTGCAATGCATAAACTTCTTCCCTGAATGATCCTCCCATATTCTTGCTCTAACAGAAACCTGATTTTCCCTGAAAGAAATGGCTTCCTTAGAAGTCTTCTCAAGTGGGGTCTGTCTTTTCTCCTTCAAAACCTAGACTTGAAGTAGGTGTTCTCCTCACTCTTTAATACTCCGTGTACCTTACTACTATTTTCTGATGACAATTTCTTCCTTCTCCCTAACCAAGCCTCCAGCCCAGCTTGTTTGTTGTACATATCATCAGATTATACACTCCTTGTTTTCTGTATTTATATACTGTCTTTTTATGAACTCTTTTTTAGTTATCAGTCCTCAAAGATTTTAAGACATGGCTCATTGTATTTCTCTCTCCCACTATTGCTGCCATGATTTTTAATGACGTCAGCATTCATGGAGATGATTTTTTTCAACTTTCTGATCCCTCAGTTATTTAACTTCTAATGATGTTTTCCTCCAGTCAACCTCAGTCACCGTCTCCCATGGTCATGCCCAAGACCTTGTCATTACTAATTACTGAAATTCCAAAGTCTTAAATTTAAGCAGCTCAAACTCCGACCACTTTCTAAGTTACTTCCCCTAGTGACTTTGCCTCAACAATTCTTTGACTGTCTGGAATATCAAACATTGAGCCTCTCATGTGGATTTTTAGCATTCACTACCCCTGTTTCTCTTATTTTCAAGCTTGTATTTCATTACTATACTCACTCTTTTGTGTACACTCTCGTTTCTATTTCCTTCCACTGTACTCTTCTGTAGGAGCTCTGGTAGCATAGTGGTTAAAGCACCTGACTGCTAACCAGAAGGCTGGAGGTTCAAACCCACCAGCCACTCCTCGGAAGGAAGGTTGGGCAATCCTACTTCTGTAGGGATACTGCCTCGGAAACCCAAGGAGGGGTCGCTATGAGTCGGGGCCGACTCGACGGCACATAACAACAAGCACTCTTCTGTAAAATATCTAATACTGCTGGTTAAACTCAGTTTTTCATCCATTCTATACCTGTACCTGAGAAGTTAAACAAGACTGGAGAGGGAGAGAGTCACGTGGGCTTGGGAGCATGGTCTCAGGGGACATCAAGCTCAATTGGCACAACATAGTATGTAAAAATATTGTTCTACATCCTGCTTTTGTGAGTAGTGACTGGCTTAAAAAGCTTTCAAGTGGCTATCTAAGATGCAACTATTGGTCTCATACAGTGCAAAGAAGAGTGAAGAAAATCAAAGACATTGAAACAGTTAGTCCAAGGGTCTAGTAGACCATGGGCACCTCAGCCTTCATGACCCAGAGATCAGAAGAACTAGATAGTGCCTGGCTACCAATGCCAACCACTCAAAAAGGATCAAAGTTGGAGATTCTGGATAGAGTGGGAAGAAAGATGTGGAACAAAATTCAGAAGCACAAAAATGATCAGAATTACTGGTTGGATAGAGACTGGTGAAACCCCCAAGAGTTACACTTCAGGCCTGGAATTGGACTAATTCCTGTTGGTTAGCTCTCAACCAAATAACAGAAAGTCCTGGTAGTGTAACACCTACTTCAAGGAGATGCACCCCTTAGACAAATTGACCATGAGAGGTTGGAAGGGTAGCATTTGCATGGGGGGATGTTAGATAGACAGGATGGCATAGGTAAGAAGGACACAAAGAAGGGGTAGTCACAAGGAGGAGATGGGAGGAGAGCTGTTTATTGTGGGGATTGTAATTGGTGCTGTGAAACAAAACAGTAAGAACTGTTGAGTGTAAAACAAATCTGCTTTGTAAATCTGCACCCAAATCACAATTGAAAAAAAAAAAAAAAATTAATGACTGGAGAAAAACATCAGGTCTCATTTTAAATTTTTTACCACAGATTTTAATTGGGTTCCTAGCTCTGGCAACTACATCTATCCCTCACTTATTAACATGGTTAGTTTCCAAAGACCAGGTCATTACACAAAAATCAGCATTATGTGGAAATGGAGAACAACCACATCAGATCACAAATGGAGGATGACTACATCATTACAAACCAGCCAAATTACATCATTATATAACTGCCAAACCACTGAGAATCATAGACCAGCCATGTTGACACATAACCTTAACTATCACAACCAGCATTACTATCACTTTGTACCTCAGTATTCATTACTGCCAGATGTATGTTGTTAATGTGCAAAATAGTCAAATAGTACATTTTTATTATGGTTTTAAATGTGAAATATCAGATAATGAGATAATCAGTAAGTGAGGAGTAGGTATGTTTCATACTTCTCCTCTCCTCAAACTTCTAACATCTCCTTACTGTCAGCTTATAAACTTGCTTCTTTTTTCACCGAGGAAATAGAAGAAAGAAGAAAATTTCTTCAACCTCCACCAGCACATTGGTCAACCTACCTGCATTTGTGTCCAAATCAATGTCAGCCTCCCCCCCTTATGACAGTGGAATCACTATCTCTGTTTGTGTCCAAGGTCAACTCTATTTTAGATTCCTTAAGGATTTTTTCCCTATATTTTTCTACTGTCTCTTCTATAACATCAAAATTTCCTTCTCTATTAACTCATTCTCATGAGCATACAAGCATGATATAATTACCTCTCATATTAAAAAACCAATGGAGTGTGTGTGTGCTTACAGACACACACACACACACACACATATATAAATAGAGAGAGAGAGAGAGATTGAGATTTGTCTCAAGGAAATGGCTCACACTCTTGTAGAGGCTGACAGATCCCAAGTCTACGGTTCAGGTGTCAGGCTGGAGGTTTCTCCCGATTCATTTATATGCAAGGGCTGATAAATACAAGATCAGTAGATCAGATGGCAGGCTGCTTGCTCACAGGCTGAAGAAGGTGATGGATCCAAGGTAGGGAGGTAAAACATCAGGTGGCTAGCTCACAGGCTGCAGAGTCTGATAAATACCAAGAACTGGAGACCAGATGATGATGAGCCAGATGCAGGATCCAGAGCAAGAGAGCAAGCTTTGCAGAACATCTCTCTATATACTGGATGCAGGCCACACTCCTGAGGACACTCTCTGTACCTTACATGGACTGATTACATCAGATCACATCGTGGGAGATGATTACAATATTTTTCTAGTATTCTCTGCTTTTAGCCAAGATCCATTAGTTCTTGATCATATGCAACCTCCTGAAATGGTTGAACCAATTCTTTTTGGGAAATGGTTGAATGTTGACCAGTTCTTTTTGGTACAGTAACTCTGTGTATTCCTTCCATCTTCTTTTGGCACTTGTTATGTCATTCAATATTTTGCCCATAGAATCCTTCAATATTGAAACTCCAGCCTTGAATTTTTTGTTCAGTTCTTTCAGCTTGAGAAATGCTGAGCATGTTCTTCCCTCTTGGTTTTCTTACCTAGGTTTTTGCACATTTCATTTTAATACTTTACTCTGTCTTCTCAAGCTGCCCTTTGAAATCTACTTTTCTTCATTTTTTCCATTTGCTTTAGCTATTCTATGTTCAAAGGCAAGTTTCAGAGTCTCTTCTGACATCCATTTTGGTCTTTCTTTCTTGTCTTTTTTAATGACTTTTCTTTCATCATGTATGTATAACGTCCTTGATGTCATCCCACACAACTCATCTGGTCTTTGGTCATTAGTGTTCAATGCATCAAAACTATTATTAAGATGGTCTCTAAATTCAGAAAGGATATACTCAAAGTTGTATTTTGGCTCTTGTGGAGTTGTTTTAATTTTCTTAAGCTTCAACTTGAACTTGCATATGAACAATTGATGGTCTGCTTAACTGTAGGTCCCCTGGCTAATGATATTGAGGCCCTCCATCATTTCTTTCCACTGATGCAGTTGCTTTTTTCCTATGTATGCTATCCAATGAGGTCCATGTGTATAGTCACCATTTATGCTGTTGAAAAAAGTGCTTTCAATGTATAGGTTGTAGATCCTACAAAATTGTATCATGCAATCTCCAGCATCATTTCTATTACCAAGGCCATGATTTTCAACTACCAATCCTTCTTCATTTCCAACTTTTGGGTTCCAATCACCAGTAATTATCAGTGCATCTTGATTGCATGTTTGATCAATTCCAGACTGCAGAAATTGGTAAAAAATCTTCATTTTTTTTTAATCTCTGGTATTAGTGGCTGGTGCATAAGTTTGAGTTATAGTTGTATTAACTATCTTTCTTGTAACCTTATGTATATTATCCTATCACTGACAGCATTGTGCTACAAGATAGAACTTGAAATATTCTTTTCTACAATGAATGTGATGCCGTTCTTCAATTTCTTGTACACAGCACAGTGGACTGTATGATTGTCCAATTTAAAATGGCCACTACCAATCCTTTTCAGTTCATTAATGCCCAGAATATGTATCTTCAAGAATTCCATTTCATTTTTTACGGCTTCTGATTTTTTCAGATTCATACTTTGTAATTCCATGTTCTGATTACCAAGGATGTTTGCAGCAGTTCCTTCTAATTTATAGTCATACCACATCAGTAAATGAAGGTCTTAAAAGCTTTACTACATTCATATCCTTAATTTTGACTTTACTTTGACAAGGCAGTTCTCTCCTAGTCATATTTTGAGTGCTTTCCAATCTGAGGGGATCATCTTCCAGCACTACATCAGTCAATGTTCTACTGCTATTCATAAGGTTTACACTTGACAGTTTTTTCAGAAGTAGATCATCAGGTCCTTCCTATTTCATTGCAGTCTGGAAGCACTGTGAAACCTGTCTACCATAGGTGACCCTGCTGGTATTTGAAATACCAGTGACATAGCTTCCAGCATCACAGCAATACACAAGCCATTCCAGTACCGCAAACTGACAGATGTATGGTTTGTATGTGGTAATGACTTGAAAAATCATTGATCTTAATGTCTGACATATAGTAAGTGCTCAATAAATGATATTTCTTACTATGTTTCAGTCCACACTGTTGCCTCTTCTTGGATATTCTCAGTTTTGAAGAATGGCATCACCTATTCACCTAAGGCTTAATCTGATATCTCCTCTAACTCCTTCTTACTTGTAACCTACAACAATCAATAACCAGGAACTCAAAGAAGACCTTTTAAAGATTTCTCACATTCCTCTATTTGTCTCCACTCCTGTTGCCCCTTTTGAAGTTCATCTCTTATGTGGATGACTGCTGTAGTTTCTATTGGTTCTCTAGTCCCTTCTCCACACTCCAGACAAAATGACCACTTTAAAATGCATAGCTGACCACGTCATTTCCCTTGAATTTCTCCCAACTGACCTTAGGAAAAGGTCTAAATTCCTTAGCATGGTGTATTAGACATTTCAGAATTTAGTCTTATCTATTATTTCTAGCTTCCCTGTCACTGCTCCCACTCTATCCCTAAATCCATTGTACAGTTTTTCTGTACCACTTGCCATCTCATATTTGCTATTCATTTCTATTTTAAAAGCTTTTTTGTATGTAGTTTCTTTACCCTAGGACACTCCCACCCATTGCCTACACTTTTTAGCTGGAGTGCCATACCTGAAGTCTCAGTCCGGTTATTTCCCTAAGAGACTAGAGCTGATTCCTCATGTTCTGGTTTAGTGACTCCCTCCCACGAGTGTTCACACTGTCTTTTATACTTTCCTAATGTATCCACCAGCCACTCCTTGAAGGATGACTGGGTAATCTACTTCTGTAGAGATACCTCCTTGGAAACACAAGGAGGGGGGTTGCTATGAGTAGAATCAACTCAACGGCAGTGAGTTTGGTTTGGTTTTTAGTGCTGTCCATTTAAATGATCTGTTTCCCCACCTGTCTGTTAACAGAGGGAGGGACTTCATGTTCAAAATTCTTGGGAGAACACATTTTCAATACTATGATCTTCTTAGAATATTTTTCAGATCTTGATATTTTAGGTGTGTACTTAATTGTATGCAGCACACACTTATAAATGGACCGTTAGTTTTCTGATCTCTGAAATGAGGCTATGGTATTACAAGATCTCCAAGATTCTTAATAGTTTTAAAATGCCAGTACTTTCTGTATTGAGCCTCATGCAGCCAGGGTGTCACTTATTAGAATGGAAAGGCTGAAGATGTTAGAGGACTCCAAGTCCTCCATCTCTTCCTAGACTAAGCTGGACAATTCTCTTACTTTCTGCTTTTTTATCTAGTGTTTAGAAACCATGTAGACACTGCCTAAGAGGAAACCTATTCAAATGTTCTCCTTAGGGAATGACTTAACAGTTTTATATTTATTTTCTACCCACCATCTTAGAATAATAAAGACTGTAAGAGATGACAATTAAATGGTGTTACTCCCCAAAGGCCATTTCCTACAGTTTATAATCCTGTTCATGCCACACTATAGCAAACAATCATTCCTGCAGTGACTTTCCCCCTTGTTGTGTTAATGAATCCTCATGCTTACACACCAGTGTTATTGCAGGCCTCGTTGACTCTGAAAGGAGGCAAGAGTTGAACAGAACAATTGCCTGGCATCTAGATAAACCCTATGACAGAGAAACATAGTTATGGGTTTTAGTTTACCCTTTACGGAGTACCTGCTCCATGTTGAATCATCTCAGTGCTAAGTAGTAGGGACACAGCAATGAATAAAATGCAGTACTTGGTTTTAAGGAACTCACCATCTAGAGAAGGAGACAACAAGGATAATACAGTGTGGGACCTGCTTTGATAGAGGGAAAGAAGCACAGATGTGGGAGTACAAAAGAGACATACCCAGCATGTGGCATCAGAGAAGATTTCTGGAACATTCTGGAAAGATGACTTTTAAAATAAATCTTAAGGAATGAGTGGTTAACCCAGTAGTTCCTTGGTAGTGCAAATGGTTAAGTGCTTAATTATTAGCTAAAAAGCTGGCCTTTCAAACCCACTCACAGGTGCCTCAGAAGACAGGCCTGGGGGTCTGTTTCTAAAAGGCCACAGCTTTGAAAACACTATGGATCAATTGTACTCTGCACACACGGGGTCACCATGAGTTGGAATCAACTCCCTGCAATGAACCACAACAACAACAGTTAGTTGGGGAGTGGGGGATGAAAAGGCATATGGGACAGAGAAAATGCATGGATCAAAGTCTGGAAGTATGAGAAAGGGTGGCACCAGAAACCTGCAGTTCATTAAGCAGTTCTTTAAGGAACAGGAGTGGGGTATGAAGAGGGATGAGATGAAAGAGAAATGCAAGGGCTCACCATGAAGACCTTGCATTAGGCGGGGGATTCTCTGGTGTCTAAGAGCCTTTCTATTTCTGAAATTCTAGGGCACTTTAGGGTATAGTGACCTATGGGGCCAAGGTATCACCCAAGAAAAAGGAGAGAACAAAGATACAGAAGTTCTGAGACTCTCTTTCCATATTCTAAAAACATCATGTACCTGACTGCACATCTTCCTTTTCTGTTCAGTTGTTTGGGAACCATGTAGACACTACGTGAGACGAAAGTTATTAATACCCCACACCGAGATTTATTTGAATCCTGAGCACAATGGGGAGTCATTGAAGATTATTAAGCAAGGAAGTAACCTGGTTTGCATAGCCTTTTAGAAAGGTCATTCTGCAGGAGCAGGAAGGAAGATGGATTTGAGGGCAGGGGTGAAAGTGAGGAGATCAGTTAAGAGGTTATTTTCCCAGGGTCATCTCAGACCTCAGAAAGTCATGATACCTTCACATTACTGCAAATATCCAAAGTGGAACATTTATAGTCATTAAAAGGCCAAGCAGGCATGCTTCAGGAGTCCTGAGAGAAACTGGACTTTAACCCTTTCTGCTTAGATTCTCTGTCTGCCCAGGTACCCTCTGCAGCCTCCATTGCCATGGCCACCTCACCCTGCTTCTTGACTGCCCTGCCACTGAGCCTTTAAGCACAACCAAAATTGCCCCAAACTCTTTACCCTCCTTCAAAAACCTGACCTCCTCTTGAGTGCTCTATTTAAGGGATGGCACCAAACCTAAAAACCTAGACTGGATTTCTCCCTTCGTATTCCACATTCAACCAACTTCTGAGTTTTGCAAATTTCTCTTCCTGAATATTTCTGTGCTCTACTGTCCTCAGTCCAGCCCTCTAACATTTTCCCTGGATTACTGACTTCATAGGCCCTCTCCCTCTGGTGGGGCTTGTCACCAATACCAGAGGGTCCTTCTAAAATGTAGTCTCTCTTTTGACTCCTCAGGAGACAGTACAAGTCACATTAAAAAAAAAAAAAAAAAAAAAAAACCTCACTGCCTTAGAGTCAATTTGACTCATAGCAACCCCTCCTTGGTTTTCTGAGGCAGTATCACTATGGAAGTAGATTGCCCAATCTTCCTTCTGAGGAGTGGCTGGTGGGTTTGAACCACCGGCCTTCTGGTTAGCAGTCAAATGCCTTAGTACCTCCCCAGCTTGGCTCACAGCTCAGTCACTCACACTCCTTGACTCACTCATAACTCTCCCACAGCCCTAAGCTGAATGTCTTTTCCAACTTCTGTCTTACTTATCACTTTACACGTTTGCTCACACTGTACCCCCTTTCTGATATACCCTTTGATCACTTATCTTTCTCTTCATAAAGTCAATTTTTATTCTCCTTTTGAGACAAATCAGAAAGTACTATGGATGGAATTATGTACCCAAAACAGATATGATACTTCCTAGCCCCTATATTTGTGAATATGACCTTGTTTGCAAATAAGATTTTCTTTTGTTAAGTTAATGAAGTCATACTGCAGTAAGGTAGATCCTAATCATTATCCTTCTGAGTGATGTCTTATAAAAGAAGAGAATCGACATGGAAATAGAAACATACAGTGGGTAAACGCCATGTGGAGATACATCTGCAAGCCAAGAAACATAAAAAAAAAAAAAAAAAAAAAGCCTGGTAATCTACTACCAAAAAATCAGTCATTGAAAGTGTATGTGAGTTGCTGTATGAAAAGTGAATTTGCTCTGTAAATCTTCTCCCAAATAAACATAAAAAAAAAAAAAAAAAATGCCCAGGGTTACCAGAAGGTGGAGAAGACAGGGAAGAATCTTTCCTCATGACCAAAAAAGAGCACAGAGTCCTGGTGAAGATCTGAGTTTGGACTTCTAGCCTCTAGAACTGTGAGAAAGTAAATTCTGCTCTTTAAACTACCCATTTTGTGGTGCTTTGTTACAGCAACATTTGAAGAATATGACAATGATCAAACCCTCTGAGAAGTCTTGCTTGTTCCCAGGCTGGGTTACCTTCCTCTAGGTTCAACATCTTCTAGGCTTCCTCTCTCATAGCATTCTCCCTGTCATGCTATAATTGTTATCTATTCACTCAGCTCTTTCTCCCACTGGTTCATATGTTCCCACAGGACAGTGATTCCATTGAGTTTATTTCTGTGACTCACAGAGAACAGGGCTTGACACATACTTAAACCAAAAACCAAACCAATTGCACTCAAGTCAATTCCAATTTATGGTGACTTTATGTGTGTCAGAGTAGAACTGCACTCTGCAGGGTTTTCAGTGGCTGATTTTGGCATTAGTCACTAGATAGGGAAATCCATTCCCAGACTGCCCTGCAAGGAAATAGAAATATAAAAATATATGCACATATTGTTTTTCTTTTATTTTTCAACCTTCTTTTATAATTCCTTCCCCTCCCACCCTTGGTGATTATCAAAAAATATTTCTTTTTGTGTGAAACCCTTTTCTTCATTTTTTATAATAGTGGTATCATATAATATTTGTCCTTTAACCGTTGATTAATTTTGCTTAGCATGATGTCCTGTAGGTTCATCCATATTATGAGATGTTTCACTAGTTCATCATTATTCTTTAATATTGCATAATATTCCATTGTATTTACCAAAACAAAACAAAAACCACTGCCATCTAGTTGATTACAACTCTTAGTGACCTCTATTGGGTTTACAAGGTGGTTAATCTTTACTGAGGTAGATTGCCCCATCTTCCTTCCACAGAGCTGCTGGTGGGTTTGAACCACCAACATTCTGCTTAGCAATCAGACGCCTTAGGCACTATACCACCAGAGCTCCTTTTTCCATTGTGTGTATGTACCATAACTGGTTGGTCCATTCCTCTGTTGATGGGTGTTTAGATTGCTTCCATCTTTTTGCTATTGTGAATAGTTTTGCAACAATCATTGTTCTTGTTGTTAGGTGCTGTCAAATTGGCTCCAACTCATAGAGACCCTATGTACAACAGAACGAAACACTGCCCGATCATGCACCATTCTCACAATTCTTGCTATACCTGAGCCTATCATTGCAACCAGTGTATCTATCCATGTCATTGAAGTCCTTCCCCTTTTTCACTGACCCTCCCCTTTACCAAGCATGATAGCCTTTTGTAAGGAATGGTCCCTTCTGACAACTGACCAAAGTAGTTGAGACGAAATCTGGCCAATCTCACTTCCAAAGGAGCATTCTTCTTCAAGGACAGATTTGTTAGTTCTTCTGGCAGTGCATGGTATTTTCAGTACTCTTCACCAATATCATAATTCAAAGGCATCAAGTCTTCT
This sequence comes from Orycteropus afer afer, assembly GCF_000298275.1. Classification (NCBI taxonomy): domain Eukaryota; kingdom Metazoa; phylum Chordata; class Mammalia; order Tubulidentata; family Orycteropodidae; genus Orycteropus; species Orycteropus afer. The sequence goes on from NW_006921775.1 coordinate 3,029,342, forward strand.
TTGGTTTTCCTTATTCATTGTCCAGCTTTCACATGCATAGGAGGCAATTGAAAATACCATGGCTTGGGCTAGGCACATCTTAGTTGTCAAAGTGACATTTTTGCTTCTTAAAATTTTGAAGAGGCCTTTTGCAGCATATTTGCCCAGTGCAATAAGACATCTGATTTCGTGACTGTTGCTTCCTTAGGTGTTAATTATGGATCCAAGTAAAATGAAATCCCTGGCAACTTCAGTCTTTCCTCCATTTATCATGATGTTGCTTATTGGTCCAGTTGTGAAGATTTTTATTTTCTTTATATTGAAGTGTAATTCATACTGAAGACTGTAGTTTTTGATCTTCATCCGTAAGTGCCTCACGTCATCACTTTCAGCAAGCAAGGTTGTATCATCTGCATATCACAGCTTGTTAACAAGTCTTCCTCCAATCCTGATGTCACGTTCTTCTTCATATAGTCCAGCTTCTCAGATTATTTGTTCAGCATACGGATTGAGTAAGTGTGTAAAAGATTACAACCCTGACACACTCCCTTCCTGATTTTTAACCATGCAGTGTCCCCTTCTTTTGTTCAAACAACAGCCTCTTGGTCTATGTGCAGGTTCTTCTTGAGCACACTTAAGTGTTCTGGAATTCCCATTCTTTGCAATGTTATCCATAATTTGTTATGATCCACACAGTTTCTGATAGTGTAGTGCCTAAGGCACTTGACTGCTAATCAGAAGGCTGGCAGTTCAAACCCACCAGCCACTCCTCGGAAGGAAGATGGGGCAATCTACATCTGTAGTGATACTGCCTCGGAAACCCAAGGAGGGGTCGCTATGAGTTGGGTTCAACTCAAAGGCATATAACAACAACAACAATCACAAAGTCAAACCTTTGCACAGCCAATAAGACACGGGTAAACATCTTTCTGGTATTCTTTGCTTTGATCCAGGATCCATCTGACATTAGCAATGATATCCTTTATTCCACATCCTCTTCTGAATCCAGCTTGAATTTCTGGAAGTTCCCTATCAATATACTGCTGTAACCATTTTTTAATTATCTTCAGCAAAATTTTACTTGCATGTGATATTAATGACATTGTTCAATAACTTCCACATTCTGTTGGATCACCTTTTTTTGGAATGGGCACAAATATGGATCTCTTCCAATCAGCTGACCAGGTAGCTGTCTTCTCAATTTCTTGGCATAAATGAGTAAGCACCTCTAGCGCTCCATCCGTGAGTATCTCAATGGGTATTCTGTCAATTCCTGGAACTTTTTTTTTTTTTCTCAATTTCTTCAGTGCAGCTTGGATTTCTTTGTATACCATTAGTTCTTGATAATATGCTACCTCCTGAAATAGTTGAAAATCCACCAATCCTTTCTAGTATGATGACTCTGTATATTTCTTCCATTTTCTTTTGATGCTTTTTGCATCACTCAATATTTTGTCCACAGATTTCTTCAATATTGAAACTCAAGGCTTGAATTTTTTCTTCAGTTCCTTCAACTTGAGAAATGCTGAGCATGTTCTTCGCATTTGGTTTTCTAACTCTAGGTCTTTGCACATTTCATTATAATACATTACTTTGTTTTCTCAAGCTGCCCTTTGAAATCTTCTGTTCGGCTCTTTTATCTCATCATTTCTTCCATTTGTTTTAGCTACTTTCTGTTTAAGAACACATTTCAGAGTCTCTTGTGACATCCATTTTGGTCTTTTCTTCCTTTTCTGTCTTTTTAATGACTATTTGCTTTCTTCCTGTATGATATTTTTTATGTCATCCCACAACTCGTCTAGTTTTCAGTTCAATGCATCAAATTTATTCTTCAGATGATCTCTAAATTCAGGTGGGATGCACTCAACGTCATATTTTGGCTCTCATGGATTTTTTTTTTTTTTTAATTGTCTTCAGCTTCAACTTGAACTTGCATATAGCAGTTGATTGTCTGTTCCACAGTCAGTTCCTGGCCTTGTTTTGACAGATGATATTGGGCTTATCCATCACCTCTTTCCACTGATCCTGTAGTCAATTTGATTCCTGTATATTCCATCTTGTGGGGTCCAAGTGTTTGGCCACTGTTCGTGTTCTTGAAAAATGGTATTTGCAATGAATAAATTGTTGGTCTTGCAAAATTCTATCATGCGGTCTCCAGTGTCATTTCTATCACCACAGTCATATTTTCCAAATACCAGTGATTCGTCTTTGTTTCTGACTTTAGTATTTCAATCACCAGTAATCATCAATACAACATGATTGCACATTTGGTTAATTTCAGATTGCATACAGTGGGAAAAATCTCCAATTTCCTTGTCTTTGGCTTTGGTGGTTGTGTGTAAATTTGAATAACAGTTGTATTAACTGGTCTTCCTTTTAGGTGTATGAGAGAGCATGTATCCCTGAAAGCATTGTACTTCAAGATAGATCTTGAAACTTTCTTTGTGGTGATGAATGCCACACCATTCCTCTTAAAATTTTCATTCCCAACATAGTAGATCATATAATTGTCTGATTCAAGATGGCCAATACCAGTCCATTTCTGCTCACTAATATATAGGATATTGATCTTTATGCATTCCATTTCATTTTTGACAACTTCCAATTTTCCTACAGTCATACTTTATACATTCCATGTTCTAATTATTAATGAATGTTTGCAGCTGTTCCCATTTTGAGTTGTGCCCCATCAGCAAATGGAGGTCTCAAAAGATTTGCTCTATCCACATCATTAAGGTTGACTCTACTTTGAGGAGGCAGCTCTTCCCCATTCCTATTTTGCATGCCTTCCGACCTGAGGAGCTCATCTTCAGAATTATCTCAGACACTGTTTCACTGATGTTCATAAGGTTTTCACTGGCCAATTTTTTGAGAAGTGGACAGCCCTTTCCTTTTTTCCAGTCTGGCTTACTCTGGAAGCTCTGCTGAAACCTATCCACTGTGGGTGACTCTGCTGGCATTTGAAATACCAGTGGCATAGCCCCCATCCTCACAGAAACATACAAGACAAACTGAGAGATGAGTGGTGGGCAGTGATCATGGGTGTGCAGATATCTGTTCATGTCATGGTTCTTATTTCTCTAGGATATATTTGTTGTTTGTTGTTATGTACCAAGATACCTGTGTGTGTGTGTGTGTGTGTATACATATATATATATATTGTTGTTGTTGTTATGTGCCCTCGAGTCTGACTGACTCATAGCGACCCCTCCTTGGGTTTCTGAGGCAGTATCACTACGGAAGTAGATTGCCCCATCTTCCTTCCAAGGAGTTGCTGGTGGGTTTGAAC
>NW_006921775.1:3032844-3039075 GCF_000298275.1 Orycteropus afer afer
AGAGAGAGAGAGAGAGAGAGAGAGCAGTGCAGTTGCTGGATCATATTATATTTCTATTTCCAGCTTTTTAAGGAAATGCCATACCATTTTCCATAGTGGTTGTACCATTTTACAGTCCCATCAGCAGTGTATGAGGGTTCCAGAGTTTCCACACCCTCCCTCATCAGTGGCTGATTTTTTGGTAGTAGATCACCTGGCCTTTCTTGAACTTTCAATCTTTAATTTGTTTAGCAGTTGATAATGTTAACTATTGCACCACCCAGGAACGTCTGACATACCCAGTAAGCGCTTAATGCATACTTATTGAAGAAATGAACAACATGATATATATCACATACTCAATGTTTTTGGTGTGGCAGGACCTCTGTTTATTTGACTTCAATGACCTTATTTGATCCTCACATCACCCTATCAGGTAGACATTATTAGTATATCCCCCTTTACAGATGAGGAAATGAAGATTTACAAGGATAAATGATAGAACAGACTTTAATCCTGGGTGCTTATACTCCAGAATTTGAGCTCTTTAGCACAAATGAAATCTTCCACTAGAAAAAAGAAGAGAGCTGAGGACCCTGCGATCATTATCTCTGGAGAGAAAATGCCTTGGGAATGAGCCATGGATAAGCTGAAGGGGCAGTGGCTTTCTCACTTGGCCTTCAACAGCTGGATGACTGATAGTATTTCTAACTCCCCCTTCCTTACTCCCAAGCTACTAGCTTGACTTCTACTCAGACCAAGTCCTGCCAAGTCTCAACCTTCCACTTGCCTCTGCCTCTAGGCTGGGTTCTGAAGGTGCCCTCTCCTTCCCTGTGGCCTCCCCGGAAGGACCTCTTATGTAACTTGCCTCAGACTCTGGGTCGACACTGGGTGGTTCTCACCTGTGAAAACTAACTCCAAATAAAGGTTATATCCCAAAACCAGACCCTGCAGCTCATAGCAGTCAGGGAATACTCCCTGCAGCCTTGCTTGTTCTCCTCCCTAGCTGAAGCCATCTGACCCAGGATAGGAGAGATAGTGGCTCTTCTCCATCTTTCATCTTGTCCTCAGCTTAGGCTTGCTCAGACCTATAGCACAGCAAGGAGCTCCATAAATACTTGCTACATTCAATTGAGAGCCATCCTGTAATCTGGGACCTGTGATTTGCTGTCTAGCCTGCTGGGGTATGTTCTGGCCATTCCCAGAAGGGGGTTTTTGTGTAAGATATCCACTGACTCTGCCTCCCAGAGCCCAGCCAGGATACGCTCCCTGTGAGACCCAGAAGCTTAACCTATAAGAACAAATCACCATAATACCTTTTTTGTGTTCCTATTGAAGCCATTTGCACATATGGTACTCTATTAAGAAGCAAGATTGAGTCATGTTTATTTCTACACTGGTGAATCAAATCTCAGTTTCTATAAGAGCTGGATATCCTGGAAAAATTGTGTGTGTGTATGTGTGGTATTTTAAGGCTAAAGGGATTATCTTCCCCGGGAGCTCAACTTCTTTGGAGGTTTTGTGTATATAAGAGTCCACAGTATCTCAGACGTGATTTTCTTTTCAATATTTAATCAATGGTATTCCTACTCCTTTCCATCACAGACATTTGAAATTCAGTCCCTTTAATTAAAAAATTCTTCTGAAAAGCAAAAACCTTCCAATCAGGGGAGAGATTTCCTATATATATTGTCTGTAACCCTTTGGAATGACCTATACAAGCCATGCCTTCTTTGTTAGGTAAAGGGAAAATTCAGCTGTCCACATTGCTGATTTATGTGCTTCCATTTGTTTCCAAGCTGCCAAATGGTGTGGATAGAGCATCAGACATAATGCCAGGCCAGGGCTCCTCAGTTGGGAGGGTGGAGAGCCTAGTGCTTGGCAAAATGCTTTCTTCTGGACATGGCTAGGCAGGCAAAGCACAGAGTTCCCTATCTGGTCAGGCCAGGAGGCACTGGGTGAATGGAGGCTTCTCATGGCCAGCAACGCACATCATGGTCTCAGACAGATGCAGAGTATGCATTCCAAACTGCCCACCACCAAGGGTTTGGGTGGAAATGGCCAAATAAAACACTTTCTCAAGCATGGCCAGCATCTGACCGGTTTAATTTGGAGATCTCTGCCCAGGCCACAGAACAGCTTGTCTCTAAACCCCATGTCTTTTCTGAGTTATCAGTTTTTATGGGATATAGATATGTGCCCCATTCTACAAGAGCTATTTGGACCATGTTTCATTGGTCAGAACTACTGAACTCATCCCTTTTCACAAGTCCATTTTCATTTCACTCATTGGCAGTTCAGTTTTATTTTTATTAGAAGTGAAAATTCTGTGCCTCTCTGGAGCTCACTTCTCATGCATTGAAGCATGTTTTCCTCTTTAATCTTTGAACAGGCATGAGATTGGGCATTTTCTCCCCAGCTGGGGCCTTCTCCACTCCACCAGGAGTAGATGTAGCCTGGAATCAGGAGCTTGGGCAGGAATTGAAGTCAAGACTTTCTCAGTACCTACTTCATTCTACTTAAGCTTCATCTCCTCAAACATTTTGGGAGAAGCTTCCATCTTCCCCTGACCAATCTGGTCTTGTCTGTGTAAATATACCAAAACCTATTGCTTCTGAGTCAGTTCAACTCCTAGCAACTCTATAGGATAGAGTAGACTGCCCCATAGTACTTCCAAGGCTGTAATCTTTACAGAAGCAGATTGGCACATCTTTCTGCCATAGAGCTGCTGGTGGTCCAAATGCTTTTTGGTTAGCAGCCAAGTGTTTAACCATTAAGCCACCAGGCCTCCTTTGTACAAATAGATAGGAATTAACCCAGGGCTTAACCAGAATTTGAGTCCCTGGGTGGTGCAAATGGTTAATATTCTCTGTTGCTAACCAGAAAGCTGGCAGTTTGAGTCCACACAGAAGTGCCTCAGAAGAAAGCCCTGGCAATCAACTTCTGAAAAACCAGTCATTAAAACCCTAGTGGAGCACAGTTCTATTCTGATACAAAATGGGTCAACCTAAGTCAGAATTAATTCAATGATAAGAAGAAACTTTTTTTTTTTTTTTGCTTGTTTTTAAAGCAGAAGTGCAATTACAGTTTTCAAAATAATGTGCCAATTTAGATATTTCCAGATTTTTAAGACCCTTTCCCCCAACAATTTCATTTTCCTAAAACCCCAATTTGTAGCTGGACAAAGTACAAGGGAGAGGCAGTGCTTGCAGGGCTAATCTGGGACTGGACTCCCAATGCTGCGTTGTCATTTCTTGGCTTGAGAATGCAGTTGGCAGGAGATCTAGGGTCAGTAATAGAGCCACATCTGATATGCCTTTGTCTCTACAGTGATGGCAGCAACCTACCTCCAAATGGCTTGTGGCTGCTCTCCTTGGTATTTTAAGAAGCTGTCTGTCCTGGGCTCTATTTAATCATTATTTTCCCCACAATTTAATTAAAACTGGCAGGCAAAGATGATCTCCTCTTTTATAACCTTGATTACGTGTTGAGTCTGATTCCAAAACATTAGACCATGGAGTCTGGAATCAGAGTCTGGAAAAGGAAACGCTTTTCCTCTGAGGCAACCTAAGCTGTGAAAGGCACCAGGTTCACACCTGAACTGTTTTTTTGTTGTTGCTTCTGTAACCTAATCTGGAAGCTTAGCTCACCCTCTGTTCTTCTGGGAGTCCTGCCTCAGCTGGAAGTCTCTCTTCCATGAACTGGGTGAGAGAAATACAGTGCACAGCTGTGACAACATAGCACCGGGATCTGTCTGACTTGGAAAATATCTCCCTCAGAAAGTGACAAGACAGAGACTAAGTCAGAACATGCCCACACTTGCTCCCCAAACTGAGAGTGTCAAATTAGTCCTCAGAGAGAGGTTGGCTTTTTAGACAGTTCTCGCCCCCTATTTCCACATCTGTGTCCTGTGGAGCCACCAGCAGTTGTCTCAAATACCCTTTGAGATATATCTGGAAACAAGATCTTTATAGGCCCCATGTGTCCTGCTGAAAAAATGCATTCTTCTGCTTTGTGACCCCACAGTATGCATCTTCGTGGACATCTCCAACTTCTTCTTGCTGACTAGGGAAATACAGTCTCCTAGGAGTCCCTTGGCAGTACATACAGTTAATGTGCTTGGCTGTCAACTGAAAGGTTGGAGGTTTGAATCTTCTGCCTCAGAAGAAAGACCTGGCAATCTACTTTTGAAAAATCAGCCATTAAAAATCCTAGGAAGCATAGTTCTACTTTGCACACATGGGGTCACTATGAGTCACAGTAAATTCAATGGCAACTGGCTTAGTGGTAAACAGAATATCTCTCAGATGTGCTGTGCTGGCCCAAAGGGAGAGGCAAGCTGGCTGCCCAGGCAAGGTAGAACCTGCTGACTCTGTAATAATAATAATTAAAAAAAAAAAAAAAAAAAAAAACAGGGCTGGTCAGATTGGCAGTGGAAGGAGATGCTCCGTGAGAGATGGGGTAACTGGGCTTTGTTGCTGAGTCCCATCTTCTGATGTTCAGCTTTCCCTAAGAGATGCCTGGCAAGCCACTGCTATCATTGCTATAGTGACCTCATGCAGTACAATTCTCCTAAATCCTGATGACCTATAGCTCTTTGCTTATTTCCCTACAGGGAGCAGCTGGCAATAGGCAGGAATATTTAACCAAGACTTGACTACAAGCAAGCTCCTAGATAACTCAAGAGAAATATATGCAGATGATAACTGGCAGTTCAGTCTATCTGGGGCCCCAGCGGGAGGCCTCTTGGACCAACACCCATAGCCAGAAGTCTCCTTCTACCTTTCTGCATAGCACATCAGAGCCCTCAAGTCCAGGGCCCTCAGAGAGGCCTTTCGTCCTCAGACCTGAGTCCTTCCAGGGTACAATATCTTGTCAGGGGACCATTGCTTCCATAGATAATTCCTCCCACTCTTTTCTCAGGATGCCTGGCTTGCTACCCACATTATCGGAACCAACACGATTTTCCCAGCTTTGCCTGTTTACATCAGTAGTGGTGGTGGGAGATGGGGTGAAGGACAGGTAAAGGTAGTATGTTTTGTTCTGAAAGTAGTAGATAGTAAGGAGTAGAAATAGGAAGATTAATGAATTCCAAAATATCACTTCTTCCTCCCCCCATTACTGACCAAACTACCTTACAAACCTTGTGCGGTGAGTGCATGACAAAGGATTGAATACTCCTGTTGAAAATAATTCATTTCCATAACAGATATATTTAATCATTAACAATGTGTTGTAAATCATTCCATCAGATGGTCAGGCACTTAACAGGGTGGTGAAGAAGTGAGACTCTCGTCTCATAGGTTTTGAGGAAGAAGGGGATCAAATTGGTGCATAGGGAACTGTCTGTAGAGGAGATATTTGGGTGGAATGGTGCCATGAGACAAGGGGCCAACAGTGGAGAGCTTGGTAATACAACAGGACTGCAGAAGGAGGTGGGGTGAGGAGCTGGCGACCCTTTGCAGGATGGTGTCTGAGGGGCAGCCACTGCACTTAGAGACAGAGTGCCTGGACTCTGACCTTGTGTGCCTATGAACCCACCATGACCCGAGGAGGTAATTTCCCCTCCCTAAGTTTTCCTTACCTGCAAAGTGAGATTTCTCAGAAAAAAATAAAGGGGGGGGGGTGTCTCTTTTATTTTAGAAAGATAATTTCTGAAGTCTCCTCTGGCCCTGGTGGCCTTAAATAAGCCATTGTTTTATTTTCAAGCCCTTTGACCAGGTTGAACTCTGCCCCAGCTCTGTGGTCAGGCCAGGTAGATTACCTGCCTTCTGCACAAGTTTTGCTCTCTTTACCTGTAAGGGTCCTGACTACAGAGTGTTCCCTATAGGACCCTTACTCTCAGGAAGCTGCTGATCCTTTAGTACTCCCAGATCCAGGCCAAGGATGGTGAGTGCTGCCGGAGCTCATAGACTTTACCTCCCTCACAACCCAGCCTCCTCTTCTGATCCTGCTCCCAGGGATGCCTTCAGCACATTTACTGAAAATCACCAGCTTCTGCACAAGTGACTACCCCACCACCTCCAACACACATACCAAATACTATAAATGAGTAGCTAACTTGCTCCATTTCTAAGTATATTAGCAGACGTTGTTGTTGTTGTTGTTGTTTGCCGTCAAGTTGGCCCCGACTCATAGCGACCCCTTCTTGGGTTTCCGAGGCAGTGTCACTACGGAAGTAGGATTGCCCAACCTTCCTTCCGAGGAGTGGCTAGTGGGTTTGAACCGCCAGCCTTCTGGTTAGCAGTCAAG
>NW_006921775.1:3039620-3041588 GCF_000298275.1 Orycteropus afer afer
GCCTTCTGGTTAGCAGTCAAGCACCTTAGGCACTATGCTACCAGAGCTCGTAAACAATAATTTTTGTTTCTTTTTCTTTTTTTTTTAAACATGTTCTTTAAATCCTCCAGTGCAAATTTGAATAAAGGTGCTAAGAGTAACATCCTTGCCTCACTATTAGTCACACAAGGGAAAGCTTTCATCGTTTCACAATTAAAAACTATATTTGATATAAATCTAACTATATCTATATCTATGTCAATGTATGTACATACATATAAAAACACTCATTGCTGTCCAGTTAATTGTGACTCATAGACACCCTATAGAACAGAGCAGAACTGTCCCATAGGGTTTCCAAGATTGTATCTTTATAGAAGCAGAATGGCACATCTTTTTCATGTATATGTTCATATGTGTGTGTGTGTGTGTGTGTATGGTGGTGTAGTGGGCAAGATAGTTGGCTGCTAACCAGAAGGTCAGTGCTTGAAACCCACCAGCTGCTCTATTGGAGGAAGATGAGGCAATCTATTTCTGTAAAGATGTATAGCCTTGGAAACCAATGGGGGTCGCTATGAGTCGGAATTGATTCAGTGACAGTGGAGATGTATATATATATATGGCTGAAGAAGTTTCTTTCTAGTCATAGTTTGCTGAGATTTTTTTTTTTAAATCATAAATATATCTTAAATTTTCAAAACACCTTTCTGTATCTTTAAATTAATGTTATCACTTATTTCCTTTAATCTAGTCATGTGGTGATTATTAGTCTGTTTTCTAAAATTAAATGAATCTTGCATTTCTGAAGGCAATCCCAAGTTTTAATATTCTGTTAGATCAGTTTACTAATTTTTTTTTTTTTCTGGGGGAGGGATATATTTGTGTCTAAATTCATGAGTGAATTTGCCTTGAAATTTTCTTTTTTCTGTACTGTCCTTACCAGATTTTGTCACCAAGGTTATGCAACCTCACATAATGAATTTAGAACAATTCTTACTTTGCCTATTCTTAAGAAAATTTTATGTAGCGTTGTAATCATCTGTTTCTTAAATTTTATTAAAACTTTCAGTGAAAACGTATTGAGCCCAGTGGGGTGTTTTGTTACTGTTTTTTGATTTTGCTTTTTACTTTTTATGTAGTTTGGGTGAAAATTTGCAGAGTCAATTATTTTCCCATTCAACAATTTATACACATTTTTATTCATAACATTAGTTGCAATCCCCTCAATGTAGCAGCACTCTTCCCACTTCCTTCCTGGGTTCCTAGTTTCTATTCCTCCTTCCTTCCTGTCCCATCCTGACTTTCTAAGCTTTGTTTTGGGGCACATGCTGCCCAGCTGGTCTTGTATGGTTGATTGTACTGAGAAGCAGGTTCCTCCCTGGTGTTGCTATTCACTTTACAGGGCAGTCTATTATTTGGCTGAAAGCTGATCCCAAGGGGTGGTTTCAGTTCCAGGCTTGAAAGATGTCTAAGGGGAAATATTTTAAATTACGGGATTGATTCTTATATTGTTTAAAGTCAGTATTGTTAATTGTGTTTGTATTGTATTTATAATGCAAATTATGTTAATTTGTGTTTAAATTATTATTTTGAAACTTTTCAAACTTTCTGTACTGTTTCAAGAACAGTTCAATGAATACTCACATACCCTTCACCTAGATTCATCCTTATTAACATTTTGTCATATTTGTGCCCTCAAATTCACTTTTCTCTGCTTTCTCTTTCTCTCTCTCTCTCTCTTTCACACACAAATGTAGACAGATATGCCTAACTATATATCAACATATTCTTTGATCTATGAATGTTTTAGTTAAGTGTCTTTGAATTTCCAAACTTATGAAAATTTAAAGCCATTTGTCTTCATATAGTTTTGTTTGGTAACTTAATTGCATTGTGGACAGACCATACAGTATATATGAAGTCAATGTTTTTAATTAAATTGATACTGTCTATATGACTTAGGAGCTCTGGTAGCATAGTGCCTAAGGT
>NW_006921775.1:3060064-3075314 GCF_000298275.1 Orycteropus afer afer
CCACATCATTGAGGTCAGCTCTATTCTGAGGAGGCATCCCTTCCCCAGTCATATCTTGAATGCCGTCCAGCCTGAGGGGTTCATCTTCCAGCACTGTATTGGACTATGTTTTAGGGCTTTTCATAAACTTTCCCAGTAATATATCAGACAGTGTTTCACTGCTATTGATAAGGTTTTCACTGACCAATTCTTTGAGAAGTGGATGGCCTCTTCCTTCATTGAGTCTGTCTTTTTCTGGAAGCTCCGCTGAAACCTATCTACCGTGGGTAACCCTGCTGACATTGGAAACACTGGTGGCATGGCCTCCAGCCTCACAGCAACATGCAAACCACCACAGTATGACAACTGACAGACAAGTTCATCTCTCTTAGCTGTTCCAAACCACCACCAGCTTACTATCTGGTCTCCCTTAGCTGTTCCAAAGTGCAGCAGCTCACTTCTTGGTGAATTGAATATTTGACATTTACTTGAATAAAAATAAAAAAAATTTAACACTCTTCATCATAAAGTCTATTTTGGCTAATAATATAGCTACTTTAGTTTTTGGTTAGTATTTGTTTCATATATATTTATACATCTTTTGAATTTCAATCTTAATGTCTAATATATTTTCTATAACATATATGCTATTGTCTAATATTTTAATTCTATCCCATATCACTCAAAATTGGCATTGTGTTTGTTGTTTCTACTGTAAATACTTGTTTATATTTTAATACTTATTAATACCATTGATCCTCATTTTTATTAATTTTATTGCTACTTTAACTAGCTACCATAACTTTGGTGGCTTGAAACATTATTTTTCCATTCATCCAGTTCAGATGAACTAGTATCTTTGCTGACCCTTTGGGTGATGAAGTTTATTCCTCATCACATCTCAGAGCAAAGGTATAACCATTTAGGGTGGCCCTTAGGCTTTAGGTTCTGACCCTCATATGCCAGACAGACATTAAAGGTGAAACTGAAGATCTTCAGGGATTAGCAAAATTCCCTAGGAACAAAGTAACTTTTGTTGCTCACACACTTCCCAGATTTTCTGGTTTTATTTCATCTTGGGTTTTCAGAATCTTTCATTTTCTGTTAGCTCAGCAATAGGTTTAATACTAATGAATTTTGTCCATTATTTTAATATCTAAGCCATCGTATTGCTGAAAATGGAAGCTTCCAACTGGAATTGTATACTCATTATCGTGTATTTTGGTTTTTTCATTTGCTATGAGTGGTTCTACTTAATTTAATTAATTACTGCATAATATTCTATTGTATGACTATATCATAACTGATGAACTCATCTTCCATTGAAAAATATTTCTTTTCTATTTTCATGATAATAAAAAGTGCTGCAATTAACATTTATATACGTATTTTCATGTTCTGGTGTGGATTTTAAAAATATATAACTAATAATTATAGATATTCAGTTTTAGTATATCCTACCTAATTGATTTCTACAGTGGTTGTACCAACTACATTCCCACTAGCAGTGTATTAACATTCCCATTGCTCTTCATTCGCACCAACGTATGATATTATTAGACTTCTAAAAGTTCCCTAATTTGAAAAGGGTAAAATAATATCTTGTTTTGAATCTCTTTTACTGTTTTAATTTTTATTTCCTTGACTACCAGTGATATTGAAACACTTTTGTATGGAAATTTGCCTATTGGGTTTTCTTTCCTGTGAATTGCCAGTTCATAAAAGTTTTCCTGTTTTCTTAGTTACTTAGTTTTTTCTTCTTCATTTGTAGGGAGTCTTTATATACTTTGATATCAATCTTTTGTTAGTTATACGTGTTGAAAATGTTAATTTTAGCTTCATAGCATTGCATTTCATCTTATTTATGGTGTCTTTTGATGAACAAAATTCTTGATTTCCATGTGCTGACAATATTACTACTTTTCTTTGTGGTTTTTGTTTTATGTTTAAGAAATTCTTCTATACTTTGAAGTCATAAAAATATTCTCCTAAATTTTCCCTAAAGTGTATAATCTTGTATTTTTCAAATTAAATATTTGTGCCATCTGAAATGCTTTTAGTACCATTGATTAAATAATCTCACCTTTTCCCTATTGACTTATAAACATATGCTAGCTTTCTGTGTATATGTTGACCTGCTTCTGGACTCTCTATTCTGTTCCATTTCTCCATTTGTCTATTGCTGCCATGGTATCCTCAGAAACAAACAAATATACAAACAAACTCACTACTATCAAGTCAGATCCAATTCATAGCAACCCCTCCTTGGGTTTCCAACGCAGTATCACTATGGAAGTAGATTGTGCAATCTTCCTTCCGAGGAGTGGCTAGTGGGTTTGAACTGCCAGACTTCTGGTTAACAGTAAAATGCCTTAGGCACTATGCCACCACCATCCTAAGTACAATTGTTGTTCATTTTCTACTTCTGTTGGATGCCTAACTGAAAAATCTTAGATTTTCTTCTTTTCCAAGATAAGCATGAAAGGCTATTGTTTCTAAATAACATTTTAGCTTCATTCCATGTGTTGATTTGCAGTATTACCATGATTGTTCACTTCTAAGTGTTTTCTAATTTTATTTTATCTTTGATCCATCAATAATTTAAAGTTTTCCACTCAATTTTTAAATATGTGATCATTTTAAAATATTTTTTGTTATTAATTAATTTATTTTATGTATTTTAGTGGTGAAAAAGTACTATCTATATGATATAGATTCTTTTGTATTTGTTGAGACTTGCTTTATAAATATCTGATTTTGTGCCTAAAGTAAGTTGTATTCTTTAATTGTTGATTGCTGGGTATAAATTTGACCATTTGAACAGACTTGCTAATAGTGTTGCTCAAATTTAATCTTTCCTTACTAAATTGTATTGATTTGATCTACAAATTATGGAAAGAAGTATGTTAACGTTTCTCATTGTGATTAAGGATTTACAACTTTTTTTTGTAATTTTGTAAATTTTTGCTTTTTGAGATTTTGTTATTAAGTATGAAGAAGATTAAAAATATTCCAACTTTTTGGTAAATTGAACATTTTATTTTTATATAGTGACCATCATTATTTATAATAATACTTTTTTGCCTTAAATTGTTTATCTGGAAGTTAAAAAAAAAATAAGAAAAACCCTACGTGATACACACACACACACACACACACACACAGGAGCTTCTGAAAGGTTACAGCCTTGAAAACTCTATGGAGCAGTTCTACTCTGCACACATGGAGTCACCGTGAGTCAGAATCAACTTGACAGCAACTAACAATATATATTTAAGTATGTCATTTGTCAATTACATATGGCAGACTTTTAAGAAAACCTAGCTTCAAAATTTCTATTGTTTGTAAATAAGTTTAGTCTTTTTATATTTAGTAATGATATATTTGAATTTATACCCCAATTAGTTTTGTTCTAATTAATCTACCATTCTATACTTATTTTTTATTCTTTTACTGTTTATTGATCAAGTTTACCTCCATCACCCTTTTCTCTTTAATTATTTGGAAGTTATTTGCTCTATATCTAGTCTTTAACTGCTTACTTTTAAAATTTTAACAAGAACACTTGGTTAAACAAAGTATAAAAGTAATTTATAATTCTATCTCTTCTTGAAAAATATTGGAATCCTCGAACATTTTAATTTGGATCATGCTATTCCATTCTGCATGTTATTTTTTGTCTAATATTTTGGTGGGAGCTCTGGTGATGTAGTACCTAAGGCATTTGACTGCTAAGCAGAAGCCTGGAGGTTCAAACCCACCAGCCACTTCTCAGAAGGAAGATTGGACAATCTACTTACATAGAGACACTGCCTTGGAAACGCAAGGAAGGGTTGCTATGAGTCAAGATCAACTTGACCTCACTATTTTGTTTATATGCCATTCAGAGTACTCATTATTTTAACTATCATTTTTTTTTATTTTATCCAGTCAATACTTGTGTAGATATAACCATAAACTCTTATTTTTCACTATTCCTTCTTTCATATTAGAGCTTTTTTTCATGAAGTTCTATTAGTGGTAAGCCAGCCCTGGATATCTAAAACCATCTTTATTTCATACTTACTTTTGAATAACCGTTTAGTTATTTAAATAATTTAATAATTACAGATACATTTTTAAGCACTTGGAAAAGAGGGACATATGATCCTTTTCTATGAAGAGTTTAAAAGAAGCCCTAATATCTGTTTGTAAAGTACAAAGTTTCATATTCATGCATATGAATTGTATTATATAAATCCACAAAATCCTTATTTATTGTTTGCTTAGTTGCTCTTTGAAAAAAATAATCTCTCTCTCTCTAGTTCTCTTTCTCTTTGCTCTTTCCTTTTTTTTTCTCTCATTTTCTCCTAGGTAGCTACAGTATTAAATCAACCTTTAGACCAATTTTAGGAAAATGTATTTAGTTTGGATTTCAGTAGTCTGATTTAAGAGTGTTCATCCCCAAACTCTAAATCCACAACACAGCTCGATATTTTCTACAATGAACTCAATCTCAAATATTCAGTTACTTATGGACTGGAGCAGGAGCAGAGCCAGGCTTTGCCACTCAGCCAGGACATCAGGTTTTTAATGTCCTTCAATCCCTCCTCTAGCAAATACATACCGTTTATCATGTGCCATCCACTCTACACTGCTTTTTGACATTCCCAAATGTTGTAGAACATAGTGTGAAGGTGATATAATATATCCTGTCCCCTCTGGACACATGATTCACTACACATAACCATGCCAACCTGGGGAAAAAAAAATTCTTAAATACTGAGAAATTGAAAGACATAAAACTTTAAAATTACTTAGGTGAAATGATTTCCTTGGAGTAGTCTAGCAAGTCATCTTGTCACCCTTAAACTGGAAGGCTGTAAGAGAGGGAAGAATAGGCAGGGGAAGCCTCTTCCTTTGAGTGAGTAAAGCCAATGAATGTTGATCCCTTCACTCTTGTGCTCCTCAGGGACCTCAATAGTATTTTTTTTTTAAATGTATGTAAAAAAAGCCCTGACTTCTAGTCCAGTCAGCTCCAGGCATTTTTAAAGCACTGCTGGTGCTGTGCTCATTATGTACCTTTCAGGATGTATCCTGAACTCTGTGTAGAGAAAGAGTTCTCAACCAAGACTCTAGAGAACTAGAAGCTAGCTCAAGCAGCGTGACCTTAAGCCAGTGCTTCCATTTCCTCACTAAGTGGTAGATCCCTTTCATCTCCCTTGGTGGAACAAAGCCTTGCAATGACACAGCAGATAGATTTAGGTTTTCTTAGCACATACAAACTGCTCTGGCCTGGCATGTGGACTAGTGCTTCCAACAAGTGTGGCAAAAGTGCTGGTGAGGATGGGGCTGGTTTTGCTTTCTGTATGTCCATATCTGTCCACAATCTGTTTGCATAGAAAATATCAGATACTGTACTAAGATTCAGGGAAAAGGCCGTCAACCACTTGTGTGGCCCTGGGTGAGTTTCCACTATCATTACTGATGGCTCTATTTACTGTGTTCTTATAATCAATGGTCATGGAAGCAGTAATCAAGAAACAAAATGGCATATTATGTTGGACAAATCTGTTGCAAAAGACTTCTTTAAGTTGTTAAAAAGCAAAAATATTACTTTGAGGACTAAGATGCACCTGACCCAAGCCGTGGTATTTTCATTTGCTTCATATGCATGCAAAAAGCTGGACAATGAACAAAGAAGAATGAAAAAGAATTTATGCATCTGAATTATGGTATTGGTGAAGAATATTGAACATACCATGGACTGCCAGAAGAATGAACAAATCAGTCCTGGAAGAAGTACAGAAGAATACTCTTTAGAAATGAGGATGGTGAGACTTCGTCTCATGTACTTTGGACATGTTTTCAGGAGGAACCAGTCCCTGGAGAAGGACATCATGCTTGGAAAAATAGAAGATCAACAGAAAAAGAGGAAGACCATCAATGACATGGATTTACACAGTGGCTGCAACAACGGACTCAAACATAGCAACAATTATGAGGATGGCTCAGGACAGGGTTGTGTTTCATTCTGTTGTACATAGGGTTGCTGCTGTAAGTTGGAACCAACAACAACATTATCTTCCAGGGACATGACTCAGTTCTTTATATTCAGTTAATGCTAAGAGAGACTTGTTTCACTAGTCCCAGTTTATAGATGAGAAAACTGAGGTTCAAACAGACTAATATCTTTCTTGAGTTATATATAGTTGTAAAATGGTAGACCTAGTTTTGGAAGCTACACCTATCTGATTCTAGATGTCATTGTCTTTCCAGGAAGCATTACTGAGCCTCTTTCTTGGCCTCAACTAGTCTCAATACTTTAGCTGCAACACAGGACTAATTGCGTATGCCTTACCTCACCAGCCACTCTGTGGAAGAAAGATGAGGCAGTCTGCTTCCGTAAAGATTTGCTGCCTTAGAAACCCAATGGGTATCACTGTAAGTTGGAATTGACTTGATGGCAGTGAGTTTGGTTTTTGGTTTTACCTCACCAAAGAAACGCTGGTGGCATGGTAGTTAAGAGTTCAGCTGTTAACTGAAAGGTTAGTGGTTTAAAACCACCAGTCACTCTGTGGGAGAAATATATGGCAATCTACTTCTGTAAATATTACAACTTTGGAAACCCCAAGGGACAGTTCTGCTCTGTCACTGGGTCAGAATTGACTTGACAGAAACGAGTTTGGTTTTTAGTTTTGGTACCTCCTCATACTTCCCTTTCCCCAGGCTTTGTTGACACATGGGACATGAAAGTAGGCATGTTCTATAAACTACCCTAAAGCTTGGTGACATGAACAACCACTTTATTACACTCTTGGCTTCTCTGGTTCAGGAAATTAGGCAGGGCACAGTAGGAATGGCTTGTCTCTGTTCCGTGATATCTGAAACCTCACCTGGAAAGATACAATCAGCTGGGTATAATAACTCCAGCTAGAGACTGGAGTCACTGGCATGTTCCTAATTCATGTCTTGTATGTGAACTGGGAAGACTCAAACATTAGGTTCAACTGGGCCTGTCAACTCATCTACATATGGCTTTTTCGTGTGCCTTGAGCTCATATCCTACAATATTGCTATCTCTGGGTTGTCAGTCTTCCTACATGGAGGTTCTAGGATCCAAAAGTGAATGAGGCAGAAGTTGCATTACCTTTATAACCTAGTCTGGAAAGTTGTATATTATCCTTCTGCTGAATTCTATCAGTAGAAGCAATCACAAACTTGCTCAGATTCAAGTATAGAGAGGACATAGATCCTATCACTGCATTTTATGATGGTTTTGTTAAAAGCAACCACAGGGTATAAAGGTCCAAGGATAATGTAGGACAGTGTGTAGGAATAATGCCTTGCTATAATCGATAGCATCTTTGTTTTTAGTCAGGGTACTCTGCCTTGTCAAGCATAAAACACTCATGTCCAAATAATGTTGAACATGAATTGGATTTGATTGCAAACAAGCATTTCATGCTTTTCTTGAAGATAGATGCCTAAATTTATAAAAGCCCTTTTGGTAGCTGCAGCAGTAGCATCTGTAGTAGCATCAAAATCTGTAGTAGCATCAAAACATCTGACAGCAGCACTGAAAATTCTATAACCTGTCCAGACACTAGTGGGTCACAAAGACCAGCTTCACCTGCCAAGGTGGGAGAGGTAGCAACAAATGACTGATTTTTTCAGGATTGGCTTTTCAGCCTTCATTATAAAGTTTAGTACTTTTAGTTGAATTAAATTTGGGTCATATAGAAGCCTTAGTTTCATTTTCTTTTTAAAAAGAAATTTCCATAAACATGTATAATTTATTTATTTATTTATTTTCATTTATCAAGTTTAAATTATTTAGGGGTTGTGTTTTGGTGCTTAATTGGGAAAGACATTAAAGATCCTGCTGAAAATGAAGGGAATGGTGGTGTTTATGTGAGACCTGTTCCTGTTAGATTCTATTCTCTGGAACAGGAGAGTTATTTATTTATTAAAAACTATTAACCCAGATAAGTTGCCTGAGAGTCATTATTGCATTGCCAGGTGGGGCCCAGGGCTTGGAGTTTAAAGTTACAAAGGTCTTCCATCATCTTCTTCCCCATATTTTTGACCATGTTCTTTAAAGGAACATGCCACAATAGGGACCCAAGAGTGAGGGGTGCAGCCTCAACAGTGCAGAGATTTGTGTCACTACTTTGGTGATAATTGGTTATTTACATGAGCATTATTCAGAGGAGATGATGGATTAAAAAATAAATAAAACCTCAAATCTCCAGGGCCACATTGTCTGGTCTGAAACTGTCTTTTGTCCTGTAGTTATCCTGTGTTCCTGTCCTGATACTATGAAGCATGGGAGAAAAA
Source organism: Orycteropus afer afer (assembly GCF_000298275.1). Classification (NCBI taxonomy): domain Eukaryota; kingdom Metazoa; phylum Chordata; class Mammalia; order Tubulidentata; family Orycteropodidae; genus Orycteropus; species Orycteropus afer. Next base: position 3,068,363 of record NW_006921775.1, read on the forward strand.
TGGAATTTGGAATTAGGCAGGCATGAATTCAAATTCTGCACAATTATGAGAATGTGGGACAAGTTACTCAAACTTTGTGAGCCAGTTACTTGACTGTAATAAGACAGAGAAAACCCACCAGCCACTCCTTGGAACGAAGATGAGGCAATCTACTTCTGTAGTGATACTGCCTCGGAAACCCAAGGAGGGGTCGCTATGAGTCAGGTCTGACTCGATGGCAAATAACAACAACAACATTGTAAGGGTTAAGGAAGATATGGGATGTAAAAGCTTCTGCCAAGTTAACCCATTAACTGTTGGGTGGTGGTGTCAATATTTTGTGATATTTTATATCTGTCAAGGTCTAGCAGAGTCAGAGAACACAGCAGTGCATAATACAAATAGCATGGACTTGTGGCTTTGTGGCCTGAGTATTTCCAAGGCTGAATTTACTCACATTCATCTGCTCTAAGACAGATTGTTGGACCCTTTACCCCATGTGAACCAAATCAGGGGGTTAGGAGGCAGACGCCAGCCATACCTAGAGGCAGAATCTTTGACATGGTGAAAAAATGGGTAATTGTTCTCTATAGATTAGTAAGTAAGCCGATGGTTACCTTGCTTACTGGGTAATTTGATAATGGATATAGGCCAGGCATGGCTGATTTGGCTGAGTTGGAGCAGGAAGGCCAAAGAGAATGGATTCAAGGAGGAGGTGTGAACAAACTGGAACTATTGATTCACTCCACCTACTGCAGTAAACCAAAAAAAAAAAAAAAAAATCCAGAACTCACTGCCATTGACTTGATTCTGGCTCATAACAACTCCCTTTGGGTTTCTGAAAGAGCAAATCTTTATGGAAGTAGATTGCCTGGTCTTCCTTCCATGGAGTGGCTGGTGGATTTGAACCACCAACCTTCTGGTTAGTAGTCAAATGCCTTAGGTACTACACCACCTGTGCTCCTTATCTACCACAGTCCAAACCAAACCACAGTAGGAATGGTTATTTTTCCCATTTGTAGAAGAGGAAAAACCAAAGCAAACTCACTGCTGTCAAGTCAGATCCGACTCACAGCGACCCCTCTTTGGGTTTCTGAGGTGGACTTCTATGGAAGTAGAGTGCCCAGTCTTTCTTCTGAGGAGTGGCTGGTGGATTTGAACCACCAGCCTTCTGGTTAGCAGTCAAATGCCTTAGGCACTACACCACCATAGCTCCTTATAAAAGAGGAGATGGAGGCTAATGATGTTGTGTTGCTTGGACACTGGCCTGCCCCCTAGTGTCTCTCTGCATTTTCATGTCTGGGAGCTATTATGTGGTTGGTCTGCATATGAAATTGTGGAAACCAACCAGTTAGTCTTCAATAAAAACCCATAGAGTGACAATAAGGGGCAATGCAGAATAAATAGGGTATCAGAGAAGCCAGTAAGGTAGGTGTCTTATGACAAGACATGTAATTGCATGAGGTATAAATGAGACAAATTAACTATTCTCCCATTTGCTGGTTTCCCTAATTTTGCCTGAGTCAGCCCCCACCCCGCCATCTTTTTTCAGATCCTGATACCAAGGTAGGCTGTAGACAACTTGTAAGATCTGAAAAAGGCAAGATACTGGTGTTGGCCTGAGGAGCTTATGAGCTCTGTGACCTTGGGCAAAGAAGTTATCTAACTTTCCTGAGCGTCTGTGTCCATGTCCTCATCTGTAAAATGAAAATAATAGCATATAGTATCGTGCCTGTTAATGGAGACTGCTAGGTGGATTGCTAGCCTGGTCTGAGCCACCATGATTCACAGCTGTCCCCCAAAACACCTTTTTGGCATTTGGAAATGCAAATATGTTGGCTGTCACAACTGCAGAGGCTCCGGGTGAGCTGCCAGTGTGGAGGGAGGCTGAGCAGCATGAGGGTTGTTAATGGATTTTATGGCTTTGTTGAGTACTCTAAACTACAGTTATTAATTATAGGATGCTGTTTAGACACTGTTGCAATATATACATTTTGTTAATTGATTTGTATAGGCTCATATCTAGCAACATAAAGAATGTGCAATACCATAATGCTTACAAGGCATTGTAATTGCCTTTTACTGCCTGCTCAGGCAGGGAACAAAGGCTCTGAGGATGGTTCTGACAACTCTCCTATGTCTTTGGATCTACAGTGCCTAATCCAGTGCCCAATGGAAGGGTTATACCCCACGTCTAGGTGCTCATTAATATATTGAATGAATGAATAGCCTGCTTAGTTTTTTATTTCTCTATCTACACTATTCCTTATGAACTCTAAATTGGATGTGACATTGGCACTCCATATATGCAAGCATGCCCAAGGGTTTATTCTGAGCAATAGTTAATGTTTATTGAGTACCTTTATGATCCTATGTTGTGCTTAGGGTGATGGGGTTTGTCAAGATGTGCATGGTCCCGGAAGTCAGGGAACTGACAATTACTCAATGGCATGGAGTTTTATAATGCATGAGGTCAGGTGGGCTTGCTTTAGAGATGTGGATTGACAACATAAAGCTAGTAACTTCTTGCCTGGGCACCATAAGCCAGGGAAGCTTAAGTGTGGTCCCCTCTGCTGTCTCAGCAGGCCAGAACCCCAAACATGCCATTTCTGATCCAGCTGCTCCAACAGTCCCAGACAGTCATGGAGTACCCCTGCTCTTTCTGTGAAGACATGGAGCCCGGGGCTTTGCTCTCCAGGTGCTCTCCTATCTACTCAGCCCTACAACTCATTAGCATTTGGGTTTTTGGGCACTAGTGTGCGCCTGGCGCCCTCCCCAGACCAGGCAGCATAGAGAGCCCAGAGACCACACCAAGGGCAGGACCCACAACGGCACGCGCCCGCCCCCCCCTGCCCCTCCTCTCGCAAGCCTGCTCAAAGGGCGTGGCACGGCTGGGCCCCCTCAGTCCCCGCAGTGGACCGTCAGGCCCCAGGTGGCCGCTATTTGTGGCAGCCCACTGTGCCCTGCGGCGGGGGTGCAGTGACAGAGGGCTCCCCGGAGCCGCCCACCAAAGTCCTCTAGGAGTCAGGTCCAGACAGGGACAGAAAGACCCGGAGAGCATTGGGACCGCAGAGGAAAGTTGGGGGCCGGGGCTGCGGGGCTGGAAGCCGGTGTCCGCGCCTCATGAATATGCACGAGCCACCTCCCTCCCTCCGTGACGTCACGGGCCGTCCCGGGGTGAGCGGCGGAGCCGCTCGGGGTCCGCGCCAGTGAGCGAGGTGCTGCCGGCGAGCCAGCGAGCGGCAGCGGGCACCGGAAGCCGAGCGTGGCGGCGGCGGCGGCGCCCAAAGCGCACCCAGCAGGCACAGCGAGACGGTCCGTGGCTTGGCGGACACCGTGAGGCGAGGGCCGGAGCAGGCAGCAGGCGGCGGCGGTTCATTGACGGCGGTGGCGAGGATGCTGCCTGGGAGGCTGTGCTGGGTGCCGCTCCTGCTGGCGCTGGGCGTTGGGAGCGGCAGCAGCGGCAGCGGCGGAGATAGCCGGCGGCGACGCCTCCTCGCGGCTAAAGGTGGGTGCTGGGGAAGTTTCCTTCTCCTAAGAAGGGAGGCAGGGCAGGCTTGAGGGTGCAAGCAGAAAGGACCCCAGCTCACGCTGGATATGCCCACCCTGGATATGCCCACCCTCCCTTGCTGCAGCTCCTCCGGCCTCTGTGCGCCCCGGATCCCCGAAGTGAGAGCCCTGCGCCCTGGACCAAATGGGTTCCATCTGCGGGTGCCGGCCCTTCCCCTGGGCTGGGGCCAAAGGCTGGAAAGAAGGCAAGGACTGGGGAATGCGGACAACTTTTGGGGTTGTGTATGCCCAGGTGGGAGTATAATGCGTGAGTCGCAAGCTGCGGCCCGGGAATGGCTTGGGCGGGGCGCTGGCACGGAGAGAAGAGGCAGGTGTCTGCTCTTGCCCCAGGGGGAGGAATTAGCGGCGGTGTCTTCAAAGAAGAGATCGGAGCTGTGACTTGTTTCCCAGCTCCAGGTTGAGGTGGAAACTTGTAGGCTTTAGGGAAGCTTTCACCCCACCCCCACCCCCCCACCCCCGGCACAATTCAGGCTCCCGTAGCGCAGCTCTGGCGTCCCTAGGAACGCGCGCCCTCTCGGTGGGCCGTGGGGGCCGCGAAAGATGAGAATTGCGGGATGTGACGCTCCCCGAGGCCTCTAGGACTTAACTCTGGCCCTGCGGGCAGAACGTCGAAGCCTGACGTCTCTCTCTTGCCCCATCTGTACATCGGAAGATCTTGCCCTCCCCAAGCCTGCCCGGGAGAAGCAAGATCCTATTGAATGTCTGGCCCTATTAGAGGAATCTGAAGGCTGGCGAACCCTGGACTTAGCGGCTCTGGAGCGCTGGGGAGGAGCACTGGGTGGGGGCGCCTGGAGGGCGGGTCTGAAACAAAAGGTTACGTGCTTGCTGGGGAGTGGGGGAGAGGCCAGGGAGGAGCAAGGTTGGGCGAGGTGGGGGAGACACAGGGGAGACAGTGACACATCTTAGCTGGAACGCCCAGCTTCGGGATAACTTGTTGATTCTCAGCGCTGTTGACAAGGCAAGTGTGCGCTTGATTTGAGGGCTATGGTGAAGTCTGCCAGGTGACAATGAGAAGGGCACCTGATGGTCATCGAGCAGCAGTCATTGGAATCTCGTCTGGTGATTATCAGAAGTTGGCGATGTTTGAAGCTGTCAGAAAATAGGCTGCCTATTAGAGGCAACTCGATTTGGAAGCTGGCTTTGAACTATATAGCTTACCAGTGGCTCAGGAAGGGGAAAAGTGTATAAGGTAATCATTACTCTTGGTTGGTTGGGGAGAGTGAGAGGCAGACAAAGTTCCCCTGGTTTGTTTAGAGGACTGCCTCTCCAGCAAGTTGGGAGTGATAAATCTGAGAAGGGTAGGGGATTTTTGGTTATTCTATAATCTTTTATGTTTATGGTGACTTGGTTTTGAAACTACTTTATAAGCCAGCGTGCTGTTTCATTTCAGCATTTTCCTTTCCTGCTGTATTCTTGAGGGTCGGTTTCTTTTTTAGAAAGACAAAACATTATGCAAATATCTCAAGCATATTGTGATAAAGGAGTCACTGACAGGAAGGGATTATTCAGAGAGACTGTTGTTTGAGTGAAAACAAGAATAAAACAATGAACTTCCCAACCTTTTGCCCTCCTTCCTGAATATACATACTTCATTAAGCAGGGAAATTACAGTATTTTGAAGGTTTTTCATCACACTGTAGCAAAACAGATGTCTACACACATGGAGCTCACAGTGAGTGAAGACCAGAAAGAAATTATTTGGAAGCGGTCCGTGTGTATCTGTTCCACCTGTGTGTGCATTGCTGAGTTCTCAGATCACGATGGAAAGTAAAGCTTTGTAGAGATAAGAGAAAAGGAAAATAGAATATTGAAAAAACAGATTTTCAGTTATTCAAATTTATGTGAATAATTATGTTCATTTTAACCAACACTCTTTCATCTTTCCCACTTAGAGCATGTCCATTTGGTGGTTAAAACAAGTCATTTGCCTTTCAGTGTTAAAAGTTTATTGGCTCTACAGAGTGAGAGTTAGTTGTTGCTTGAACCCTTCCTGTTCCCCCTTCTAGCCACTTCCATCCACTAGAGGGCTGCAAAGAGCGTGTTTGCTGCATTTTTTCTTTTTTTAAGACAAATGTGTAATATTTACTCAAAACACAGACATTTATTATGACACTTTAGTTGGTATTTACAGGACTGACTTTCATTGTTATAGTGCACGTGCATTTTACGTTTCCAAATCTCACAAAATCCCTGAAGGACTTTTGAGATAATAAAGCTATATTTCTTGTATAATGGATCCTGCCACTGACTTTGCCATTTTTAAGGTTTATATCATTATTATTCCCAACACTTAAAAAGGGTAAACCCAGGAAGGCATGTGAAGAAGATTGAATGAAGAATAGCTTTCTTCTATGCAATTCCGTATTCATTTATAGAAGAAAGTAAGGAGTGTGGTGCCCAGCTGCCTGGCAGAGTTGAATGCACCCTCTGGACAACTGTCTGGAAGTACATGCTCCCAGCTTCCGGCCCATGTAAGCTGTCATGTCTGTGGTGCACAGCTTGTTTGCCTTTGTGTTCCTCACTTCTTGCTGAAGGGAATCGAGCAGCTAATCCACAACAACTATTTGGAGTTTTCACAGACTCACTATGTGTTCAGTGTAAATGTATTCCTGATTTCATAAATAATACAGTGGCCAGCCAGTTATTATTACCCCTTCCCTTTACCCTCCTATAGCTTGTCTATTCAAAAAAGATAAACACTCTTTGGATTCCTTGAGAACATCAGCTCACATGCACATGTCTGCAAAAGCTGGGAGGGTATTGCAGACCCAGGGAGTCTCAGGGACAGAGAAAGATACATCTCATCCAGGGAAAAGAAGATAATACAGTCTAGACAAATGTCTTAACAGTGTGTGCTACATTTGGTGTAGTGACAGTGTTTTCAAAAATGAGATACGCAGTTTCTTTTTTAGTTCTCAATATCCCAGCAGAGAGGTCATTGAGGACAGTGCTTGAGTGTTGACCATTAGTTATTACAGGGCTCATCTGTGTGCCCAGAGCTTGGCTCAGTGCTCTGGAAGATTCTGGCAGGTAACCCATGACCAGCATCCTTCTCAACCTACTCCTACCTTTCTTTAAGAAACTTTTGACCTAGTGGGAGAGAAAATATCTGTATGTCAGAATTTTAAGAGAATGCCAGCAGACAGAATTTGTTGAAATTATGTTGTTGTGTTATTTGCCATCAAGTCGGATCCGACTCATAGCGACCCCTCCTTGGGTTTCTGAGGCAGTATCACTATGGAAGTAGATTGCCCAACCAGCCGAGTGGCTGGTTGGTTTGAACCACCAGCCTTCTGGTTAGCAGTCAAATGCCTTGGGCACTACACTACCAGAGCTCCTCGTTGAAATTAGTTTCATCTATATGATATCTATACAATAGGGGAGGAGCTCTGGTGGCATAGTG